>NC_091767.1:112653914-112884483 GCF_029378745.1 Bos indicus | reverse complement strand
CTAAATGTGGCGTCCTGTCCAGCAAACTCTCAGTCACACCCTCCACGCCCAACCCAGGCCCAGCCTCGCTGAGAGGGTCGCAATGGGGACCCAGGTTCCCCCTCCTTCTCTCCCACATTCCCTTCGGTTCTGTGTAATATTAACTGTTTTTACAGCCATCATAATAATGTTGAACACACTGCCATGGTGCTGGCAGTCTGGGTCTTCTGTTATCCCACTGAGATTCTGTGAAAACACATCAGATGCTGGGCTGGAAGAGGAGGGGTAGGTCTGGTCTCTGCTGAGTATGGACGTCTACTGGAAGGAGATCACAGCTGCAACCTCGCCTGCTGCTCATTAGCTTTTTGCTGGTCCATGTGCCCGGATAATCAATTGCCCAGATAAACCTGCTCCCTTCTCCCCATGCTCATGCTGGTGACTTGGAATAATTACCAGATAGCTCACCTGAGGAGTCTCCAGGAGCCCCAGGGATGGGGAACCACTCAGGGATAAAGAGGAAATAGGCAGAGGCCTGTATAAAATGATACTGTAAAGCATTTATTCCTAAACACAAGTCAAGTGAAGCTCATGTGTATTCTTCCCTTTTTCTTAGCTTTGAGTATATGGTTTCCCTCTGCACATGATTCTGGCCCATGCAGATGAGGTGAGACTCAGTCCCCAGACCCCCCTACCTGGGGTCACATATTCCCTCGGTCAGGACACCTTGACTGTGGTCAGTGGGCCTCCAATATGTAAACAAGCCAGGTCCATATGGTCAAAGCTGTGGTTTGTCCAGTAGGCATGTATGGATGTGAGAGCTGGACCATAAAGAAGGCTGAGCACCGAAAAACTGATGCTTTCGAACTGTGGTGTTAGAGAAGATGCTTGAGAGCCCCTTGGACTGCAAGGAGATCAAACCAATCAATCCTAAAGGAAATCAACTGTGAATATTCATTGGACGGACTGATGCTGAAGCTGAAGCTCCAATACTTTGACTACCTGATGGGAAAATCTGACTCATTGAAAAAGACCCTGATGCTGGGAAAGATTGAAGGCAGGAGGAGAAGAGGACAACAGAGGATGAGATGGTTGGATGGCATCACCGACTCAATGGATGTGAGTTTGAGCAAACTCCAGGAGACAGTGGAGGACAGGGAAGCTTGATGTGTTGCAGTCCATGTAGTCACAAATAGTTGGACACACTTAGAGACTGAACAACAATAACCAGGTAGCCTATCTGAGTTGTCTCGATGAGCCCCAGAGGAGATGAACTTGTCAGAGGGAAAGACTAAGAGCCCTACCTCAGCACTGACCCCTGGGAGGGCCATGGAAGCCCACGGTCACCCAGAGAAACCCACCTCAGCTCCAGACCCCAGAAATCTGAGCACTGACATTCAGACACAGGCACGGAGTCTTCCAGGACAGAGGACAGGCCCAGTCTGCACCCAGGTCTCCATGTCCTATTGCACAGAGTACCCAGCCAGGTGTAAATGTCCTCACTGTAGAAGAACTGATTATGTATAAACATAATCAGTGTAGACAGGACTTGGAGAGGTCTGAATCCACCATGTAAACAGAACTTGGCCAGGTTCAAAGTAGCTTAGGGCTGCACTCCTAGGAGGCACAGGTCACACCCCCAGGGTCTCTCATCGTTGAACAGGGGCTCACCTGCGTGTGAGAACTGGGACGTACCTTTCTTGAAGAAATCACCACTGGCTCCACACTTCACCCACATCAGGAAAGGAACAAAAGCTTTGTCACTACACATTTTGGCAGGCAAAACAAAACTGTGACCAGGTTTTGCAACCATGTGGTGGTCAGGGCCCGGGGAAAGCCAGGAACCCAGTGGAGCGCCGCCCAGCGACCTGCGAGGACAGACCGGAAGTGGCCCGGCTGCAGCATTCCGGGCTCCCAGCAGGAGGTGCTCCGAGGGTAGCCCAGGCAGGACAGTCCTGCAGCGTCCGAGGGGAGAGTGGGTCCGTCCATCCTGCTGGTCATTAGGGATGGAGTGCGCTCAGGTACTGCTTCCCCGCAGGGTTGGGGAGTGGGCCTAACACCTCCTAGGCTCCTGGTCAAGTGGCTTCATGCCGGGGTTGACGCCCACAGGGCACCATGCTGCATCCAAGTAGAGAATGAGGGCAGATGTGGGGCATAGACACCATCAGAGCAGAGCACCTGGGGGAGCTCCCACCTGTGCCCGCCTGCCCACCTCGGGCCCCAAGCCCCCACCCCATGACCCATTACCACACACACATACACTCCCATGCCGCACACGTATGAGCTGTGCACCCACACCGTGCACACAAACAGCACGTGTCCACCAACAGACGCACACACATGCATAGCACACAAATGGGGAATAAAACGAATACCCTAAAGTGCTCATTCCTAAACACGAGTGAAGCTCACATGCATTCTTCCCTTCTTCTGAGCATCGATGGTTTCCAAAATAAAAAAGTTTATAAAGTAGTTAATGGTGAATGACTTTTAGATGATGGGACTTTCTGAAGTTATTCCACAAGTACTACAAGACCTGAGAGATGAACATAGATATTCCATGTGTCCCTCGACAGAAGAATGGATAAGCAGAACATGGTCCATCCACACAATGAATGTTGTCCAGCCTGAAACAAAGGCAATTCTGACACAGGCTACAGCGTGGATGGACCCTGAAGACATTATGCTCAGTGACATAAGGCAGACACGGAAGAACAAATGATGTTTGAGTCCACTCATACAAGGTCCCTAGAGCAACTGGCTCCATAGACACAGAAAGCACAATGGTGGGTGCCAGGGGCTGAGGGAGGGGAATGGGGACTGAGTGTCTCACGGGGACTGTCTGGGTTTTGCAAGATAGAAGTAGTGACTGAACAACACCGCACACAAGCCTGCACTGCAGCAGCATTTACAACAGCTGAGACATGGAAGTAACCAAAATGTACACGGACAGATGAATGAAGAAATCATATATGCATAGAAGGGATTATGATTCAGCCATGAGAAAATAATGCCATTTGCAGGGATGATCTAGAACTAGAACAATTATAGTAAGTGATGTACTTCAGAAGAAGAAACTGATACCAATGAGTTATTTTATAAAAGTGAAATGCTCACACAGTCAGGAAACAAACATGGTTACAGAAGAAGAGTGGTGGGTGGAAGTGATAAATTAGGAGGTTGGGATTCATTTATCCTCACAAATACATATAGAACATAGAATCGACACGGACCTACTGTAGAAAGGGTGCTGTACTACACAGTCTATAATAATGTCTATGTGAAAAAAACCAAGATGAATCAGAATGTGTATGGGGATAACTGATGAAGAATCTCTCCACCAACAAACACAGCACTGTAAGTCAGCTATCCTCCAAAGGAAGTAAACACTAACTTTAAAAAATAAAAACAAGGATTAATGAGCCGCAGGCTTCTGGCATGTGCCAGAAGAATCCACGGACTAGGAGTCACCCTAAGGCTCTGGTTACTGTAGTAACAGGAGTAGGGCATGAAGAAATCCTGTCTCCTTGTGGCCATCTCCTGCAACAGAAACTTTAAAGCTATTGCTTATGCTGCAGTGAAATAAGAAAAAAGTTTTTTCTCTTTGGCCTTTTGATTCCTTCTCTACTTTAGCTGTTCCTTATCTACAGTTTGCACTGATAACTGTTTCCTTCTTTTCAGAAGATTAACCTATTGACTGTTTTGAAACAATGCAAAAAAGAACAAGAACATAGGAACCTTATACCTTTGTGGAAATAAATGTTTTTTGGAGGAAATAGACAGATTGTTGTGAGCTGGAGTGAGGACCTCCACCCGTGGCAAAGGTCATGAGGAAGGAGGCTCGGCATACGCAAAGGCGGGATCGAGCCTCAGGAGTCCCTCTGGAAATTCCCAAGCATCTACCCCATAACCAGAGCCTGCCTACTTCACTACTTTGTGCTCTCACCTACACCTCTGACTTTATGGGGGGCTGTCCCCCACAACCTCTTTTGGAAACAGAGTTAACTTAGAGCTCCAGTTAATAAAAACTCCTGGGCGTGACAAGAGTGTTTCAACCTACAAACTCCTCTGAAGGTCCTCTAGCCTGCCTGACAGGCTTGTCCGGCCACATGTGATTGCTCACAGCCTCCCAACCGTGAGAGGCACGAGATGCTTTAAACCTTCTAGAAACAGGTTCTTCAGAGAAGTTAGAAAACTATTAGTATAGTATAGGGGGCTGATTAGAAATTGTATTGGTGAAGGGTTTTTCATTTGTTGAGCCAATGTTTACTGCTAAGTCTCCACATCCCCTGCCCTTATACACATTAATGAATATATAGAAGAAATAAGTATTAACCTTTGATATTAATCACGTTAGACCTTAGGCTAAGCAAATTCTTTCCTGAGAAATAAGTGTCCTGATTGACTGACCGCTGTCACAAGGAGAGGGTCATAAATTGTCAGCAGGCCCCCTGGCCAGAAGATGATGTAACACCCCTAAGACCTCTGTATACATTTGTATGAAGCATCTGACTTTGATAAAAGTCAGGACTGCTGACCCCACGTGACTTTTGCATAACATCTCAGTGTATAAAAGTAGACCATGGAAAATAAAGAATTGGGATCAGTTTCTCGAAATACTGGTCTCCCATGTCGCTCTCTCTCTCAAACTCTGGCTGAGTCTCCATCTGGAGCGTGGAACCCACCAAGCTTACTAATTTTGCCTGGGCTTCTAAGATCCGACCAGGGAGGCCTCAGTGTCTCCTCTCCTTCGGGAGAACCGAAGGATGCCTGCAGCCTATGTAAGTGGTACAAACTTCTTGTTTTGAAGTTTTATTGGTCTCCTGCGTAAACCAAGCTACTCAGCCTCTTTTCTCCACTGAATTTTCCTACTGAGCTATCCTCATTCTATTACTCTTTACATCTCTAATTAATATCTAATTGAAGCTATTGTATCCTGATCCTCGCCGATGCTGTCCCCGCTTCGAACTCCCTGGATCAGCTGGGGCTGGACCTCAGCAACAGATGACTTTAATCCCCAAGCTGGAAGAGGAGAGAACACAGTAGACTTGTGTCTCAAGAACTGTGTCTCCCCTGATGGGGAATCAAGGGGATCACACAGTTGGGGCTCTTCATCAGAGGTTGGAAATAAAGAGCAAACATATAAGGATCCTGTATTCTTTCTTTTTGCATTGTTTCAAAACAGTCAACAGGCTGGCATCAGGGAGCCCAGTAACTTGGGTCCAGCAGGCAGTCGCAGGAGTTGGGGCCATTGTCTTTTGTAAATTGCATTGAGGCGTTCTTTCTGTAATGCAAAAAGAGAAAAACTATAAGGAGAGATTTGCAGAGAGTACCATAAAGTTAAGCATCAGGATGTGACTAGCATAAAATTAAAAGATAATAGATGTGAAATATGGCTCATGCAGAGTTAGATGGCGATAGGTGTGGGATATCCCTAGAGAAGAGCATGGAAACCCACTCCAGTATTCTTGCCTGGAGAATTTCATGGACAGAAGAGTCTGGTGAGCTACAGTCCATGGGATCACAAAGAATCAGACACAACTGAGTGACTAACACACACACACACATAGGTGCAGGATGTAGCTTACATAACGGGTTAGTCTTCTGAAAAGAAGGAGACTTAATTATCGATGCAGGTGTCGATCAGGAACAGTTAAAGTAGAAAAGGACTGAAAAGACAAAAGAGGAAAAACTATTTCTTATTTCACTACAACACTCATGAACACTTCATATTCACGAGGACTACTGGGCTCTGAATGATGCCGGCACTTTGGAAGTTTCCATGGGTAACTAACTGAAAACAAAAACTGGGTAGACTGTGAAGAAGAAAATTTCCACAGTCAATTCCACACACGCTAGTTAAAATCAAAGCCCATGAAAACGTGCTGCACATCAGGAACTGTTAGAGACGTGCAAATCAAAACCACGGCGAGGGAACACTGCAGCTGTTTGAAAGGCCATCCTCAGTCTACAAAGGAACACGGTGGAGAAGACTTGGAGGAAAAGAGGACACTCACGGGGCTGATGAGATGTAAACGCTGAGAATCACTGTGGAGAGGAGTATGGAACTGCCTTTGTTAATTTTTAGTAAGACAAACATTGATTCCAGCCCAGGTCACAGGGGGACGTGCTCAGCGTCCCTGCTCAGCGTTCCCTCATCGTCAGCACCAACAAGGGAAGACGGTGCTGAACAGCAGCCCCGCCCGAAGCAGCAGACAGCCTCGGTGAGAGATACGCAGCCAGGTCTCTGCCTCGTTGGGCGGTTAACGAGGCTCCCCTCACAGCAAAGGGCTCCTTAACTCCAAATTCATTTTGCACAGAGAGGAGGAAAGAATCAGACATAAACTATAAACTAAATCAAGTATCTTTGTTTTTAAATATAAAAAGTGAAGGGTAAAAGCAGTAAAAATTACACTTCAAGTGAATAAATTACAAACCAAATCAACTATACATCCTGACATATAAAACAGAGGAGGAGGATGGAAGCCACGCGAACTACTGTGAGTGAGCGGCCCTTGACTGTGTGAGTACCACCCGGGGTCTCCAGCCGTCTCTGCCGCCGGCGTCCGTGACACCGGGTGGAGCCTTCTTTGGCTCCAGGCGCGGAGAGAACCCAAGTGTATGCCGTCAGGCGCCTCTTCTGCCAGGCTCCACGCAGAAGGTTCAGCCTGAGCTGTGTTCTTCATGTTCTTCTCCTGCAGGTTAATGGTGGTAAAATGAGGCGAAGGAAGTGCCTAGAATGTGGCCACTTCCCCTTTCTGCAGCTGTTTTACTTTCTTCTCCTTCTGTAAGTGACTTTTTTGTATCAAAACCAAAGGGCGCATTTCCACGGTTCTCATCGGGATTTGGGACTTCAAAGGTCCTCCGTCATGGGCGATTGTTGGGTTCTTATCATTACTGGCTGCTCCCCAACCTCATCTTCTTGGGTGGGTTTGGGTTCTCTTCTTCCAAACAAAGTCAGGAGTCCTGGGGACAGTGAGTGGAATTTCTTTCTTATTGGGAACACCCACAACACCTAACAAGATTTGGGCAAGGCTTTGCATAAATTTAAAGTGTTTATCCTCCAATACACTCTTTGCTTCTCGCTGTTTGATTCTTTTCTCCATTTCAAAATCAAAGCCAATAGGTGGCTTCTCTAGCAGTTTCTTAGGGAAAATGCGCCCACTGTAAAGAATTCCAGAATCCAATTTCCATGCTTTAAATTCGTTGAGCCCTGCTTCTACAGGATTACATTTCTTGGGTTTCCACTTGTTTCAAACACCTCCACCATCTCTTGCTGCATTTTTATTCTCTTTTCTGACTCTTGCTTCTCACTACTTTTTAGGATCTTCTGTATATGGGAAGAAAAACCTGGAAAGAATAGATATGTGTTTATGCATGGCTGAATTAAGTTCCTGTACACCTTATACAAACACAACATTGGCCATCAACTCTGTTCCAATATAAGATCAAAATGAAATTGCACAGAAAGAAAAAGAAAAGGGGGCATGAAAAATGCTGCCGCCTTGTGGCCGTTTTTCATAACAACAACGTCAAAAGCTGTGCTGATGGACACTTAATATTCAGAGGGTCCATGGGGTTGTGAGTAAACAACAACCGGCTTCAAGAAATGTTCTAGGAGTGTTTATCAAAACACAGGGCAGACGTTCAAGAGTCAATTGCAAGAGGTTTCACACTCATACTCTTAAAAAAAAATCACAGTACATGATGTCAATCTTGCTAAATATTAGAGAAATCCAAATCAAAACTACAATGAGGTATCACCTCACACCAGTCAGAATGGCCATTGCCAAACGCTCTACAAAGAACCAAGGCTGGAGCGGGTGTGGAGAAATGAGAACCCTCCTCCACTGATGCTGGAATGTCAACTGGGAACAGTCACTATGGAGAGAACATTCGTGCTAAGTCACTTTAGTCATGTCCAACTAACTCTTTTCGACCCCACGGACTGTAACCTGCAAGGCTCCTCTGTCCATGGGATTCTCCAGGTAGGAATACTGTAGTGGGTTGCCGTGTCCCCCTCCAGGGGATCTTCCCAACCCAGGGATTGAACCCGCGTCTTTTATGTTTCCTGTGTTGGCAGATGGGTTCTTTACCACTAATGCCACCTGGGAAACCCATGAAGACAATGTGAAGTTTCCTTAAACAATGAAAATGGGAACTAAGTCACAATATTCTTGTCGACTTAAAAAAGACGCACAACCTAAAAGTTGAGAGTTATGTTTTATTCGGTGGGAATTTTTAGGACTGCAAGCCCAGGAGACACCATCTCAAGCAACCCTGAAAGAACTGCTCCCAGGAGGTGAAGGGAGGAGCCAGGTCACACAGAGCTCTGTAACAAAGTGCAGGCAGTCTGAACATCAAAAGACTATTGTTAAAGAAAACCGGATATCCTGAGTCGAGGGATTTAGTGACCTGCCTCTTGAGAAACCTGTATGCAGGTCAGGAAGCAACAGTTAGAACTGGACATGGAAAAACAGACTGGTTCCAAATAGGAAAAGGAGTACGTCAAGGCTGTATATTGTCACCCTGCTTATTTAACTTATATGCAGAGTACATCATGAAAAACGCTGGGCTGGAAGAAGCACAAGCTGGAATCAAGATTGCCAGGAGAAATATCAATAACCTCAGATATGCAGAGGACACCACCCTTATGGCAGACAGTGAAGAGGAACTAAAAAGCCTCTTGATGAAAGTGAAAGATGAGAGTGAAAAAGTTGGCTTAAAGCTAAACATTCAGAAAATGAAGATCATGGCATCTGGTCCCATCACTTCATGGGAAATAGATGGGGAAACAGTGGAAACAGTGTCAGACTTTATTTTGGGGGGCTCCAAAATCACTGCAGATGGTGATTGCAGCCATGAAATTAAAAGACACTTACTCCTTGGAAGGAAAGGTATGACCAACCTAGATAGCATAGTCTAAACAGAGACATTACTTTGCCAACAAAGGTCCCTCTAGTCAAGGCTATGGTTTTTCCATGGTCATGTATGGATGTGAGAGTTGGACTGTGAAGAAAGCTGAGTGCCGAAGAATTGGTGCTTTTGAACTGTGGTGTTGGAGAAGACTCTTGAGAGTCCCTTGGACTGCAAGGAGATCCAACCAGTCCATTCTAAAGATCAGTCCCGGGTGTTCATTGGAAGGACTGATGCTGAAGCTGAAACTCCAATACTTTGGCCACCTCACGCAAAGAGTTGACTCATTGGAAAAGACCCTGATGCTGGGAGGGATTGGGGGCAGGAGGAGAAGGGGACGACGAAGGATAAGATGGCATCACCGACTCAGTGGACATGAGTTGGAGTGAACTCCAGGAGTTGGTGATGGACAGGGAGGCCTGGCGTCCTGCAATTCATGGGGTTGCAAAGAGTCGGACACGACTGAGCAGCTGAACTGAACTGAACTGATGGGATGAAGATGACGCCTAACCGCCTCCACATACTCTGTGAGGTCGAATGGTCCCCTGTGGGAGTAGGATGGCCGCCAAGGACACCATGAACTTAAAAACAGTGGAGACAGTCTATACAGTAGTCACAGGACAGCCAGGACACCCAGATCAATATCCATATACTGACTCATGGCTAGGGTTAGCTCAAGACCCTCCTACTTGGACAAGGTTCTGTATCCAGAAGGGAAAGGGGGAAATATTAATGGCAAAAAAATTGACTGATGATAAAAAAGGAAATTCTACAGGATTTGGATGGAGATGACCTGCCCCCTCCCCAATACTGGATAATAACACACCTGCCTGCCAGTGCTCCACCAGGACCGGAGGCCTAACACCTGATCCAGGGCTGGGTGAAGTTCCTGAAGCAGCCGCTGCTCCTCTGCCAACTCTCCTGGAGCTCGTAGAGTTGCCGTTTCGGCAGGCTCCGATCCCAGCGATGGAGACCTCTGGTCAACGCCCCCAGAATTCCACCTCTGCTGGACCTCCTAGACTGTATCCACCTCTCCCGGTGAGTACTAATGGGGAGGGGAAAGAAAACACAGAAATTAGAGGCTTCGTGCCACCAAGGAGCAAGGGGAAAGAACCCCACTACAGATGCCCCTCAGAGAGCTACAGCAGCCTCTGGTTCAGGACGCATGTGGGCACTACCATCGGCCCTCTGTAGCCTAGTATTACCAGCCATTTTCCTCTACGGCCATATTAAACTGGCAGAGACACGCTCCACCATACTCGGGGGAGCCACAAGCCATGATTAGGCTAATAGAGACTATTTTTCAAACCCACTGCCCTATATAGGATGACATAATCCAACTACTAGTCTCCCTTTTCAGCACTGAGGAAAGACACAGGATCCTAACTGAGGCCAGAAAATGGTTAAGAGAAATGGCACCTGAGGGGACTGCAAACCCGCAGTGGTGGGCAGAGCCAGCCACCCCCGATACGAGGGAGGCCCAACTGGGACTGTAACACAGAAGAAGGGAGTGGCCACCTGGAGAGATATCATGTGGCTATTTTACAAGGTCTCAAGAGGGGGGCCCAAAAACCTATGAGTATGGCAAAATTCTCCGAAGTGATTCAAAGGGAAAGCTAATCACCCTTCGAGTTCTACGAAAGACTGTGCAAGGCCTGTAGACTTTATACGCCAATAGATCCAGAGGCTGCTGGGTCTTAGATGGGTGATAAATGCAGTCTTTGTGTCTCAAGCCTACTCAGAAAATGTCAGATGAGGGAGGGGAGCACCAAGTGACTCATGAACTTCTATACATCCCTGAATGCCCAGAACCTTTGCTGGGAAGAGACTTGCTGTCTAAATTGGGGGCAAAAGTGACCTTTCCCTCCCATGAAAGGCCCACTCTTCAAGTGGGCTCAACCACCCATTTACTCTTCCTCTCGGTAACCCCTCAAGATGAATGGAGGTTGCATGATCTCCTGGAAGGGCTAAACATTTGAGACAGAGAGAGAGTTAATGCAACAATTCCCTGAGGTCTGGGCAGAAAACAACACCCCCAGGCTTGCAAAACAAGTCCCAGTTGTAACAGAACTCAAACCCAATACAATTACATCAGGCCCGCCCTGGGCCTACCAGACCTTGCTAAGCCACTTACTCTTTACATGACTGAAAACAACAAGGTGGCTATGGGAGTGTCGTCCCAGGCTATGGGGACATGGGACAGACCCGTGGCTTCTCTCCCGAAACGGCTGAACAACGTTGCCACTGGGTGGCTGGGATGCTTACGGGCAGTTGGCAACCAAGCTGACTTTGGGCCAAGATTTGATCATAAAAGTCCCACATGAGGTCAACACTCCCCTGCGAGGGGACCCCCATAAATGGCTGTCGACATCCCAGATTACTCAATACCAGGGACTGTTATGTGAGAACCTCCAGGTTACTATTCAGCCTTGTCAGGCCCTGAATCCAGCCACCCTCCTTCCTGTGGGAGAAGGTGGGCCCTCACATGATTACAAGGAAATCCTAGAAGTTTATGCCAGCAGACCTGACTTGACCAAAATATGACTCTCTGGCATAAAGATTATTTCAGTCTAATGTTTTTTTAAAAAAGGAATCTTGGAAAACTAAATAGTAATTGTCCTTTTGAGAAGGACATTTACAATAGAGAATTCTCCATATTTAAGGGCTGTCCCTTTTCTCACCAGAAATAAGCAGATGATTAAATCTCAAGTAACTCTTATCAATGGACAAGTCCTCACTTCAATCTGCAAACACCCATACTCTTCTTTACTGTGTTTTGCATGATAGCCTGCCATAACTGGCTTCCCCCTCCCCCGCCCCAAGGTCTTTTGTTTGTGTCTGAAGATGGCATTTAAGGTGATGGCTTTGGACACTTAAGGGAGTGACTCAGTTTTCTTGGCTAACTTCCATATATACAGGAGGTATTCATGCTATTAAACTTCTGTTTTTCTCCTGGTAATCTGTCTTTTTTTGTCTTTTACAGGGAAAGTCTCAACTAACCACCTAGGTTAGAGGAAAATTGTTTTTCCTCCCATACACATGCAGTGAATACTGCTCAGCAATAGAAAGGAATGAGCCATCAACCATGGGGAAAAAAAGAATAAATCTTATCTGACATATTGTTGCAGAAACCAGTACTCAAAAAACCAAGCACCACACTTACAGAGTTGGAGAACTCAGGTTTATTATACTGGCAGGCCCCGAGGAGTTAACACTCCAAGCTCTGAGCCCCGAACAAAAGGGTTACAGAGTTTTTATAGACAGACTATAGTAGGCAACACTAGCTGTTAATAGGCTGGTTTAAACTTAAGGGGTTTCTCGTGCGTGAGAATAGCAATCAAGATGGGGAGGGGGATGCCTGACCTGGACAGGCATGATTAAGCAGGTTTACAGGGGCTGCTGCTGCTGCTGCTAAGTCGCTTCAGTCGTGTCCGACTCTGTGCGACCCCATAGACGGCAGCGCACCAGGCTCCGCTGTCCCTGGGCTAGGCCATTGCAAAGAGCAGGACAAGGCTGAGTGAGATAAGCTCCGGTTCCTAGTATTGTAAGTCCCCGCTTTCTGAGACTGCGTGACCTATGTGATCCAGACTTTGCAAGAAGCAAGCTGAGTTACGAGGCAGAAGGAGCAGGGGGTTATGTAAAATCTTAACTTCAACTGTAGGATGGAAAGCCTGTCCCTGTGTTTTTGTCTGAGCCCACGGATTTGTGTGGCCCAAAGCATAAACAAAATCTACTCACATTGAGCTATTTCGGATGCAGCAGTGGAATGCACACTGTGACGCTGCATGGAACTGTAGTAGTATGGTGGGGAGAGAGCCAGCCCTGACTCCATGTCGGAAGCTGTTTCTGTGACTTGTGACTGGCTTTTTTTGTTTTTATTATTATAATCACGCTCAGTGGCTTGCCTGGAGGACCCTACCCCTCTGCTTGACTGTGAACGAAAGCGCCTTTGTTCAGCTCATGGAGGAATAGTTTGTCCCTACCCACACCCCTTCCAAGGCTGCACATTCCGTGGGAGATGTTTTGCAAGACTGAAGGCCCTTTCCCTTTACTTCCCCCCTGCCTCTCCCTCTCTATGCTGCATTTGACTTTAGTTCCTCATTGCTTCTTTCTCTCTGGTTTATAAAAGAACCCGGCATCCGGACCCCAATAAGGCGGTTATTTTGAGGTGCTAACCTGCCATCTTCTTGGTCTGCTGGCTCCCCAGTTAAAGTTTCTTCTTTGTCTCAACACCTCGTCTCTCGGATTCATTGGCCTATTGTGCAGCCAGCGGAGTGTGCTTGGACTCAGAATAATAGAAACACACATAGAGTAGCCTCAGTGTAAGGGATGGGGCAAAAGGTGCTGACTCAACTTTGGAGATTAACAGAATGTGTAGACTAAAGGCAAAATGGATCTTTCATAAACAGTGGGCTTATTTTATGGGGTTCTTTCCAGGCTGCAGTAGCTAAGAAACCTGAAACTTCTGCACGTGTCTTTTGGAATGGAGCAAGGCAAAGATAAATGGCAGATGGTGGGAGGCAGGCTCCTCACCGTGGGGTGAGAAGTCGCAGACAAGCAGGGGGATGGCCTCTGTCCTCGTGACCCTGGATCTGGGCTTCCTGGAAGGACGACGTGGGGAGCTGACTGGCCGGGGAAATGCACAGATCTCTGCGCTGGGAAGGCCCTGCACACGTAGGAACCTCGGCCCATCTTTCCCCTATACCTGCTGGAAACACTCAGCCCTCCACGGTCTGTGAGGTGCAGATTTTTAGACGTTCTTACCCCAGGCAGGCACAGGAGTGTGAGGGTCTTGCTTACCCCTAAGCTGTCCCAGAAGCCAGGTCCGGGAGGTTGGAGCCAGAATGCGGGTGCCTGGGCCTCCGACCAGCAGCTGGTGGAAACGAGGAGCCAGTCCTGAGGGCTGGAGCTCCCTGGTGACGGCTGTGAGCCCGGTGCCCTGATGGGACTCCTCCCTACTGGGGACACAGGCGGGCCCTGCAGTGGCTCTGTTTCCACCTGGGACCTTTTGACGAAGCCACAGCACCACAGAGCTCTGAAGTCTCCTGACGGTGTCCCTAATTCTGACACAGTAGTTTTACAAAGGAATAAGAAAGTGAAGTTGAGCTCCTGACAGCCACTCCTTTGGGCTCTGAGTTGGTTCCAGCAGGACTGCAGTCACTGCACATGGTCTGCTGTAACCCCTGCCCCCTCCTGGCCTTTCCTCTTCCTGTGATGATTCCAGCGACATTTCCAGCCTGGACCCCTCTCCCAGGCCAGATGCACTGGCCCAACCACTGCATCCGCATCTCATCTTGGGGGCTAACAGGCCCCTCAGAGGGCTGAGATCCTGCTGCTCCCCACGCCCAGAAGGGGTCCCACCCTCTCCTGTTGCTGAGCCCCACCCAGGCCTTCCCAGGCTCCCACTTTCTTGTGCTCCAGTAACTGTCAGATCCTCCCGCAGAGCCTATGGCCAGTCCCCATGCTAATTCCCCTCTACCCCCACAGCCCTGGCCCAAGGCCAATCCCTCCAGCAGGCCCCAACCAAGCTCCCTGACCCCAGGGGGCCTCTCACACCCCAACTCAACGTTTTCTTCCTGCAGCATAAAGAGATCATGACTCTCTCCCTGCTGTGATTCCCCCCAAGGTTTGCCCCTTTGGCTGGGGTGTCTGGTGGGAGAGGCATTTGCCAGGACCCTGAGAGTTCCTGGTATCCCCACTAGGCTGCTGGCTCCTGGTTTCCCAGACACTGAGCACCCCAGAAGGACAGGGACACAGTACCGCACCCCAGAACTGCTCCTCACAATGACAAGGACACAGCACCGCACCCCAGAACCTCTCCTCAGGAGGCAAAGGGACACAGCACCCCAGAATTGTTCCTCAGAATGACAAGGGACACAGCACCCCAGAACCGACCCTCAGCACGACAAGGCCACAGCACCCCAGAACCACTCCTCAGGGGGACAAGGGCCACAGCACCCCAGAACCGCTCCTCAGGGGGACAAGGGAAAAGTACCCCAGAACCGCTCCTCAGCAGGACAAGGGACACAGCACCCCAGAACCACTCCACAGGGGGACAAGGGACACAGCACCCCAGAACCGCCCCGCAGAAGGGCTGGAGATGCTGCTGCCTGGTCAAGGAGAGCTGAGAAGGGCTGCGCAGCTGGGACGCAAGCGTGGTGGGCGCGGCCCCTCCCTCGGCCGTCACGTCACCCCCGGGGGACTTGAGGGAAGGAGGGACTGAGGTCGTGTCAGTTCGTTCAGAAGCAGGACATTACGGCTCAGTCATGTCCCCCTACATTCACGTTCTGAACCCCCGGGACACCAGGATATGGCTAAATTGGGAGATAGGGTTTTTAAATAGGTGACCAAGGTAACATGCTGTCACTAAACATTGGAAAGTGGAAAAGAAAGTGAAGTAGCTCAGTCGTGTCTGACTCTTTGCGATGCCATGGGCTGTAGCCTACCAGGCTCCTCTGTCCATGGGATTTTCCAGGCAATAGTACTGGAGTGGGGTGCCAATTCCTTCTCCAGGGATCTTCCTGACCCAGGGATTGAACCCAGGTTTTCCACACAGCAGGCAGGTTCTTTACCAGCTGAGCCACGAGGGAAGCCCAAATACACAGGTCAACTTCTCACACACCTGAACAGTTGGTGGTTGTTCAGTCGCTCAGTGTGTCCAGCTCTTTGCGACCCCATGGACCGCGGCACACCAGGCTTCCCTGTCCTTCACCATCTCCAGGGGCTTACTCAAACTCATGTCCATTGAGTCGGTGATGCCATCCACCCGGACACCTACATAATTTTAAAGAGTAAAGATGCAGTTGGCTCGGTAATTGACCAAGAGGGCTCCAGGGCAGGATGAACCTGGATGAACACGGCTTTCCCTAAGGCTCTGCTCGCCCTGGAAACCAGAGATGGGCATGAAGTGCTGCCCCTTGTGGCCATTCCCCATAGCAACAACTTTAAAACCAGGGCTGCTGGGCTCAAAATTCACGAGGTCTGTGAGGCTGTATATGACACCTGCCATCAAACAAGGTCACTGTGTAAATCATTGGAAAATAATTTAAAACAGGGCACACATTCAATAAACCAATTTCAACTGGTAAATTGTACTTATACTGTATGAGATCAAAAAAGGACCTGCACAGATGCTCCACCTCACTAAATATTAAATGCATGGAAATCAAAACTACCATAACGAATCACCTAAAACTGGTCGGGACGGACAACATCAAAAAGATCTACTAGGAATAAGTCCTACAGAGGGCGCAGGGAAAACAGAATTGCCTTCACTCTTTATTGGGATGTTAATTGGTACAGGAACTATGGAAAACAGCATAGAGGTTCCTTAAAAAAGTCTAAGCATAGTGAAACTGCAAGATCTGGCAGTCCCACCCCTGGACTTAGATCCAGAGAAAATCAGAATTGGAAATGACACATGCACTGCTGTTTTCAGGGCAGCATGATTTACAATACACAAGACACTGGAATCAACCAAATTCAATCAACCAACCAACCCACCAAATTTGGAACTAAGTTCCAAACAGTTCACAGATCTAAATGTAACGTCAGATACTATAAACCTCTCGAGTCCATTGACCAAAACATGAACACTTAGTGATACCCCTCTTCACTGGAACCCTACTAAGTTATAAAAGAGAACAGAATAATGCCAATGACCCCAGCATGGATGGACCAAACGATTATCATACTAAGGGAAGTAAGTCAGAGAGAGAAAGACGAATACCCTCAGATATCACTGACAGGTGTATTCTATCAGTTCACACAAATGAACTAATTGACACAACAGAAACAGACTCACACACTTACAAACCCAACTTATGACACGACTCAGTGACTGAACAACAACAGCA
Organism: Bos indicus; assembly: GCF_029378745.1. Taxonomy (NCBI): domain Eukaryota; kingdom Metazoa; phylum Chordata; class Mammalia; order Artiodactyla; family Bovidae; genus Bos; species Bos indicus. The sequence goes on along the minus strand of NC_091767.1, from coordinate 112,867,735 downwards.
TGAAAAGCTGTGCTATGGACACAATATTCACAAGGCCTGTGGGGCTACAAGTGAAAAATACCCGATTTCAAGAAATATCCCAGGACTGGTCATTGAAAAAGAATGCAAAACTTGGAAGACCTTCAGGAAGCCAATTTCAAGAGAAAAGTTTATATTACACCTTTGTAAAAAAGTCACAGGAAAAGATGTCAACATCACTAAATATTAGAGAAACGCAAATTGAAAGTACAACAAGGTATCGCCTCACACCAGTCAGAAGGGCCACTGTCAAAAACTCTACAAACATTAAATCCTGTAGAGGGTGTGATGAAAAGGGAACCCTCTTCTGCAGATGCTGGAAATACAAATTGGGAACAGCCACTATTGAGGATGGGATGCAGGCTCCTTAAGCAAGGGAAACAAGAATGGGATTAGAATATTCCCTACGACTATGCACAAAGCTAAGTTCCAAACAGTTCACAGGTCTAAATGTAACGTCAGATACTATAAGCCTCTTGAGGTGTATATAGGCAGATCATGCTTTGACATAAATCACAGAAGGTTCTTTTTGCATCCACTTCTTAGAATAATGAAAAAACTAAAATAAACAAATGGGACCTAATTAACTTTCAAAGCCTTGGCAGAGCAAATGAAACCTAAAACAGAAGAAAAAGACCACCCTCAGGATGGGAAAAATATTTGCAAAGGAGAATATCACAACAAACTCATGCAAACAGCTTGCACAGCTCAATATATATATATATATAAACACACAGCAAAAAATGGGCCAATGACCTAACTGGACATTTCTCCAAAGAAGGCATAGAGAAGATCATTCATCAGATGAGAAGATGCTCAGCATAACCCATTATTCTATAAATAGGTAACTCAAAAGTCCAATGAGGTATCAACTCACACCAGTCAAAATGGCCATTTAAAAAAATCTGCGACAATAAATGCTCGAGAGTGTGTGGAGAGCAGGTAACCCTCCTGCAGTGTTTTTTGGGAATGCAAACTGATACATCAACTAGAAGGAAAAGTATGGAGTTTCTCTTAAAACCTCAACAGAATCACCATAGGACCCTGAAATCCCACAGCTGGGCATAGATTTGGAGAAAAACAAAATCTTGAAAGACACCTGAACCTCTACAATCCCAGTTGCCCTAGGTACCATAGCTAAGACAAGGAAGCAACCTACGTGTAAAAGGACAGATGAATGCACGAAGAAGATGGGGTACTTGTACAGTAATACAATATTACTCAGCCACAAAGAAGGATGAAATAACGCCATTTCCAGTCACAGGAAAGAAAGTAGAGCTGATCAAATGACGTAAAGTAAGAAAGACAGTGAAAGACTAGTATCATACGATGGCACTTTCAGTTCAGTCGCTCAGTCGTGTCCGACTCTTTGCAACCCCATGAACTGCAGCACGCCAGGCCTCCCTGTCCATCACCAACTCCCGGAGTTCACTCAAACTCGTGTCCATCAAGTCAGTGATGCCATCCAGCCATCTCATCCTCTGTCGTCCCCTTCTCCTGCCCCCAATCCCTCCCAGCATTAAGGTCTTTTCCAATGAGTCAACTCTTCGCATGAGGTGGCCAAAGTATTGGAGTTTCAGCTTCAGCATCATTCCTTCCAAAGAACACCCAGGACTGATCTCCTTTAGGATGGACTTTTTGGACCTCCTTGCAGTCCAAGGGACTCTCAAGAGTCTTTGAAAGACTAGTATCATATGATATCACTTTCAGGTAGAATCTAATAATGGATACAAAATGAATGTCTTTACCCAACAATGACAGGCTCACAGACCTAGGAAAGAACCTTATGATTACCAAAAGAGAAAGGTGAGGGGCCAGAGGAAATAACTGGCTCATATTAACATATGCACCCTGCTACTTATATAATAATCCACAGAGAGACTGTATGGCACAAGGAAGCTACTCGACCCTCTGTAATAAGCTGTATGGGAAAAGGACCAGGAAAGGAACGTATGTCTGTCTTTGTATAACTGAATCAAGTTGCTGTATATAGGAAAGGGAAAAAAAAAAAAAAAACCACAACATTGTAACTCACCTACATACTCCAATTCAAATTATACTTGAAAACAAACAAACAAAAAAGCCTACTCCGTCAGATCTCTGGAGCCTGAGCAGGCTGGGGCCGAGGCTGGGAAGCCCTATGTCCGAGGGAGTGGAGGAGAGTATCCCGGCCCCGCGTGGCCAGCCATCCGCTCATGGACGGGAGCGCCTGCGATCTCTTCACGGGCCCGCGGCCTCCGGGTCCTGCAGAGGAAGCGAGCTCACTGCGCCCCGCGGACGGTGCAGCCTCTGTGCTGGGAGAGCTCTAGGAGTCCCCGGGGCTCCCGCCTCCGCCTCCTTTCTTAGGGTCCCCCCACCTACGGTGACAGCACACTGCGCAGAGGATGGTTTCAAGAACTGAGATGTGTCTCAGGAATAAACTGTAAGGGGGAAGAAGTCATGAGACACAAACAAGCCCTTGGTAATTCCTCCCGCAGTTTCCGCTCTGACAATCCGGGAACAGAATTTTCCCTAAGGCCCCGGTCGCCTGAGTGAACCAGAGCCGAACATGAGGAAATGCTGCCGCCTTGTGGCAGCTTCCAGAACAACAACTTTAATCTTGGTTGTTCGGTCGACCCCATGGACTGCAGCACGCCAGGCTTCCTGGTCCTTCATTGTCTCCCAGAGTTTGCTCAAACTCATGTCCATCGAGTCGGTGATGCCATGAAACCATCTTTTCCTCCATCACTCTCTTCTCTTCCCACCTTCAATCTTTCCCAGCATCAGGGTCTTTTCCAATGAGTCAGTTCTTCACATCAAGTGGCCAAAGTATTGGAGTTTCAGCAACAGTCCTTCCAATGAATATTCAGGACTGATTTCCTTTAGGATGGACTGGTTGTATCTCCTTGCAGTCCAAGGGACTCTCAAGAGTCTTCTTCAACACCACAGTTCAAAAGCATCAGTTCTTCAGTGCGCAGCCTTCTTTATGGTCTAACTCTCGAAAAACCATAGCTTTGACTATATGCACCTTTGTCAACAAAGTGAAGTCTCTGCTTTTCAACACACCATCTAGGTTTGTCAGAGCCTTCCTTCCTGGGAGCAAGTGTCTTTTCATTTCGTGGCTGCAGTCACCGTGCACCCTCCCCCATTACTACGCCTGGCATTAGCCTGGTGGGTTAGCCTGGCTATGGTCCATGGGGTCACAAAGAGTTGGACAGGACTGAGTAACTAAGCACACAGTGCAAGTTAGACATACGCAACAGGGTTTCCTTTTGACTCTGTTGTATGGTTCTGAAAGCACTCTGATAAACCAGAATATAGGTGTAGGATGTAAGAGTACAATAGGACCTGGTATGAAGACTTGGAAAACTAATCTAGTTGGAAAATACTTTGATCTGGCTAAATTCCTATTGATAGTGGCCAGCTACATCACAGAAGGTGACACACTGCTCTGGTTTGCCCAAGACTATCCCTGCTGCTGCTGCTGCTAAGTCACTTCAGCGTGTCCGACTCTGTGCGACCCCATAGACGGCAGCCCACCAGGCTCCCCCGTCCCTGGGATTCTCCAGACAAGAACACTGGAATGGGTTGCCATTTCCTTCTCCAATGCATGAAAGTAAAAAGTGAAAGTGAAGTCACTCAGTCGTGTCCAACTCTTTGGGACCCCATGGACTGCAGCCTACCAGGCTCCTCCATCCATGGGATTTTCCAGGCAAGAGTATTAGAGTAGGGTGCCATTGCCTTCTCCAAAGACTATCCCAAATATTTGAGATATTGGCCATCCGGAAAGGCACAGTCATTCTCAGAGCACTGTGTAATTAGTTGAAATGTCTCTTATGTCTATATAATTAATAAATTATCCTCCTATCTCTTTTTTTTTGGCCGTTGACTTATTGAAGAAGCTGTGTTTATTTTTCTGATTCATCTTCACAGTTTATAACAGAATTCTACAAAGAGAGAAAAAGGAAAACAGAAGGAAGAAAATATAAATGAAATCTAAAATAGTGTTGCTTCTTTGGAATACAGTCTGGCAGTTTCTCAAAAAGTCAAGCATAGAATTAACATTTGAGCCACCCATCCTGCTTCTATGTGTATACCCAAGGAAGTTGAAAACACATGTGCACACAAAATCTTGTACAGAAATGTGCATGGCAGTATTAGCCATAATATTCCAAAATAAGAACCCAAACGCCTATCAGTTGATGAATGCATAAGTAATATGTGCTATATCCACATATACATCCATATATATAATCATTCCGCTGTAAAAAGGTATGAAGGATGGATCCATGCTATCAGACAGCCGAACTCTGAAAACAGTGGAAGAAGTGAAAGAAGCCAGACACCAAAAGCCACGTGGTGCCTGGTGTGCTGTTGGTCACAGCCCTAAGATAAGAGGGCTTTTAAAAAAAATAATTCATACATCTGCCAACAAACATGATGCAAAGGTTAGAACCTCCTACTGTTTCTTCTGTTGAGACCATCACAATGTGTTTTAGCACCATGACTGTAAAATAGCCAGTTACATAGTCAGCAGCGTAAAGGGCTTTTGTTTCTTTTCTTTGTGGACTTGGGAATATAATGTGTCTACTCACCAAGGCAGGTGGTTCTATAGCAGCAGCACATGTCTGGGTTTCAGGTCCACAGCGGCTGAGTCTCCTCACTGCCGGGGCCGCTGCCAACCTGTACCAACCGAAGCTTCACCCAACGTCTTTAACTTCTGAGCACATCTCTCCCCTGGTTGCAGGTGACAAATTGACAGTGGAGCCAAAGTAAACAGGCTCCAGGAAACGGGAGGTGATTCTCAGAAAGGGAGGGTTGAGTCTTCGACAAGGCTGATGGGACCGAGGCAAGCTTGTGTAATGAGTAAATACAATGTGTATCTTTTAATTAAATATTAAACCATAATTGAGTGAGAAGGCAATGGCACCCCACTCCAGTACTGTTGCCCGGAAAATTCCATGGATGGAGGAGCCTGGAGGCTGCAGTCCATGGGGTCGCTAAGAGTCAGACACGACTGAGCGACTTCGGTTTCACTTTCCACTTTCATGCATTGGAGAAGGAAATGGCAACCCACTCCAGTGTTCTTGCTCGGAGAATCCCATGGACAGAGAAGCCTGGTAGGCTGCAGTCCATGGGGTCGCACAGAGTCGGACACGACTGAAGCGACTTAGCAGCAGCAGCAGCAGAAAAGTGCCTAACATGACTTAAACCCCAGATTTCAGATGGGGAAGAGCTGCTGTTTTAATCTAAAGGAGCAGAGCGTGGTTGAGGGGCCAGGGACTGAGGGGTGGGCTGCACTCCCAGTCCCCTTCAATTGGCACCACCGGTTTTATCTATTTTATAAATAAGGATTCTCTTCAAAAAATGATTTAAACAGCTCAATCCAATTTCCCATTTTACCAGTGAAACACGATGAAACCCAGAGTGGTTAACTGGTCTGGTCACAATCTGGTCACACTGACATTAGCTATGACCCTGATAATATGTGCAAATCTTGAAAATGAACTATATGAACTAATAGCCTCAAAAGTGATACTTGGATAAATAATATCATGCTGCTGCTGCTGCTGCTGCTGCTGCTGCTGCTAAGTCACTTCAGTCGTGTCCGACTCTGTGCAACCCCATAGACGGCAGCCCACCAGACTCCCCCGTCCCTGGGATTCTCTAGGCAAGAATACTGGAGTGGGTTGCCATTTCCTTCTCCAATGCATGAAAGTGAAAAGTCAAAGTGAAGTCATTCAGTTGTGTCCGACTCTTAGCGACCTCATGGACTGCAGCCTACCAGGCTCCTCCGTCCATGGGATTTTCCAGGCAAGAGTATTGGAGTGGGGTGCCATTGCCTTCTCCAATATCATGCTATAAAAAAGCAAAAGTATTGCTTAAGCAGGCAACATTCCTAAGTCTCAGTGAGTTACTAGAATGCCTGTCTGGGCACTCTCTGGAGACAGGAACTTGCCAGACTCCTGAGGGCAGGAAGAAGCACTCCTGATGAGCCCCCGTGCACTTGAAATCCATAGACTGAAGCAGTGCTCCCGGCTTTGGGCTCTAGATCAAAATACACGATTCATCACTCTTGATCCCACTCAAAGGTTTCTTTCTCCAGAATTTGCAGGTGTAAAGACCCATAAAAGTCATGATGTAGAGAATTTTAAAGGCGATTAGAGCACATTTCTCTTTAGTCACTGACCGTGTCCGTAGGCAGTGCTTCTGTTCTTGCTGAAGAGCTGATGAAATGTGCCACAGCAGATGTTTGTTTCTTCTACACACTTTACTGTAATGATATTTCCATTACTTCTGAAAGTTCCTTTTAATTTAATCTTATCAACAGAGCTGATACTTAACAAGCACCTACTCTGTGCCAGGTTCCAGAAAGCTAAATGTTTTGTGCTTATTATTATTCACCTAGAGAAGGAAATGGAAACCCATTCCAGTGTTCCTGCATGGAGAATCCCATGGACAGAGGAGCCTGGTGGGCTACAGCCCATGGGGTCACCAAGAGTTGGACACGACTGAAGCTACTTAGTACGCATTATTCACCAAATATGCCGACAAGGCCACGAGAAAGTGTTCCTCATGATGAGACTTCAGCTGAGAAACACTGAGTGACCTCCCAGGACCACTCAACTGTTAGAGGCAGAATCACTGCTTAGGTCTGGATCTAACAGCTACCAAACATAGAAATGAACTAGTAGAATCAGCTTACGCTCAAGACTCTGTTCAAGCCAACGATTCTCTTTCTAAGGAAAATCTTCACATGAATTTACAACTTTGAACACTTTTAGAGTGCCAGGCAGAAATCCAGAGCTGAACCATGCGTGAGCACACCAGCTGATTACCTCTGCCACCACTAACCCACCCTGCTCCTGCACAGCCTGCACTTGTGACGAAGGCTCATCCTGGCAGAGCAGATCTAGAGATGTAAGAAACAGACTAAAGAAGCGCAGGAAGGGCCCTGGCTGTCTAGGAAATACTGGGGCGGCAGACAGCCATCTCTGAGGTGGGGACAAAGGGGCTGCCTCTTCGAGCGTAAAGAAGAAATCTATTCTCGAACAAAATGGTATTTGGAGTCAGAGTACAATGCCTACAGTGAGGGAGAGACTACATCACACTGGGGGTGCTATTCCAGCGGTGTGCCTACAGGGAACGTGGCAAGAGGAACGGGAAGTAACTGAGACTGACGTGAAGGTCAGGCTACAGTGATGCAAAAGCTGCACAGAGCAGATCTTAGACCAAAAACAAGACCTAAAGTAAGGCCTGTTCCCAACCACGATGTGCATTTCTCTGCTGGAAGATGTGGGACCCATAGCTTCTGCAATGGCACAGCTAGTTTGTAACCAGCTGTGTTCAAAAGAAAAGAAAATACTGTCTTGGAAACGGTGCAGTGGGGTGACTCTGGAAGCACTGAAGACCACCTTTGCTAAGCAAGGCCAAATGAACATAGAAACTTAGAAAACCTATCTATCAACTACTGACTATCTTACTGTCAGAGATTGAAAAGTTTCAGTGGCTCATAATTCTGCCATGATTTCCCCCCAAGCACAAATCATACATGCTGGAGTTTACAATCACAGTGTTTTCTTCTGTTTTTGGTGGTGATGGGAGTAGGAGGTGGTGGTGCTTTAGGTCCACCAAATGTTTCAACTTTATTTTTTTCCATGATTTTTGAACATAGCAGCCTTTGTTACTTCAAACATTGTGAGTTTTCTTTTCTCTTTTATAAGTAATAATGTATAATAAACTTTGAATTAAAAAGTAACAAATCTGAAACTCAATTCTGCAGAAACAAGATACACAAAGTCACTCTTATCTTCACTGTTCCTTGAAGCAGCCCTCACCAGGCACACAGCCCACCGGTGCCTGCAGCCACTTCTCATGGGCTAAACCCTGCAATCTCTGTAGGTCTGGCCATCCTTTTCCTTCTTCACTGTAGAAGATTGTATTATTTTAATCTCAGTGAGAGGGGAAGAATTGTAGCTCTAATGTAACTATGGCCTAGATGCCTCTATTTCCAGCAAATTTTATTTTATTGTAAATATTACATCTAATGCACTGGAGAAGGGATTGGCAAACCACTTCAGTATTCTTACCTTGAGAACCCCATAAACAGTATGAAAAGGCAAAAAGATAGGACACTGAAAGTTGAAATCCCCAGGTCAGTAGATGACCAATATGCTACTGGAGAAGAATAGAAAAATAACTCCAGAAAGAATGAAAAGATGGAATCAAAGCAAAAGCAACATCCAGTTGTGGATGTAACTAGTGATGGAAGTAAATCCAATGTGGTTAAAGAGCAATATTGCATAGGAACCTGGAATGGTAGGTCCATAAGTCAAGGTAAATTAGAAGTGGTCAAAAAGGAGATGGCAAGAGTGAACATCAATGTTTTAGGAATCAGTGAACTAAGATGGAGTGGAATGGGTGAATTTAATTCAGATTACCATTATATCTACTACTATGGGCAAGAGTCCCTTAAAAGTAATGGAGTAGCCCTCCTAGTCAACAAAATAAGCTGAAATGCAGTACTTGGGTGCCATCTCAAAAGTAACAGAATGATCTCTGTTCGTTTCCAAGGCAAATCATTCAACATCACAGTAATCCAAGTCTATGCCCCAACAAGTAACGCTAAAGAAGCTGAAGTTGAACGGTTCTAGGAAGACCTACAAGACCTTCTAGAACTAACACCCAAAACAGATGTCCTTTTCATAATAGGGAACTGGAATGCAAAAGTAGGAAGTCAAGAAACACCTGGAGTAACAGGCAAATTTGGCCTTGGAGTACAGAATGAAGTAGGGCAAAGGCTAATAGAGTTTTGCCAAGAGAATGCACTGGTCATAACAAACACCCTTTTCCAACAACACAAGAGAAGACTCTACACATGGACATCACCAGAAGGTCAACACCGAAATCAGATTGCTTTTATTCTTTGCAGCCAAAGATGGAGAAGCTCTATACAGTCAGCAAAAACAAGACCAGGAGCTGACTGTGGCTCAGATCATGAACTTCTTACTGCAAAATTGAGAATTAAATTGAAGACAATAGGGAAAACCACTAGACCATTAAGGTATGACCTAAATCAAAACCCTTATGACTATACAGTGGAAGTGAGAAATAGATTCAAGGGATTAAATCTGATAGACAGAGTGCCTAAAGAACTATGGACAGAGGTTCAGGACATTGTACAGGAGGCAGTGATCAAGACCTTCCCCAAGAAAATGAAATGCAAACAGGCAAAATGGTTGCCTGAGGTGGGCTTACAAATAGCTGTGAAAAGAAGAGAAGTGAAAAGCAAAGAAAAGGAAAGATATACACATTTGAAGGCAGAGTTCCAAAGAATAGCAAGGAGAGATAAGAAAGCCTTCCTAAATGATCAATGCAAAGAAATAGAGGAAAACAATAGAATGGAAAAGACTAGAGATCTCTTCAAAAAAATTAGGTATACGAAGGTAACATTTTATGCAAAGATGGACACAAAAAAAGGACAGAAATGGTATGGCCCTAACAGAAGCAGACGATATTAAGAAGAAGTGGCAAGAATACACAGAAGAACTATGCAAAATAAATTTTCATGACCCAGATAACCACGATGGTGTGATCACTCACCTAGAGCCAGACATCCTGGAATGAGAAGTCAAGTGGGCCTTAGGAAGCATCACTATGAACAAAGCTAGTGGAGGTGATGGAAGACCAGTTGAGCTATTTCAAATCCTAAAAGATGATGCTGTGAAAGTGCTGCACTCAATATGTCAGCAAATTTGGAAAACTCAGCATTGGCCACAGGACTGGAAAAGGTCAGTTTTCATTCCAATCCCACTGAAGGGGAATGACAAAGGGTGCTCAAACTACCCACACAATTGCACTCATCTCACATGCTAGCAGAGTAATGCTCAAAATTCTCCAAGCCAGGTATCAACAGTATGTGAACCATAAATTTCCAGATGTTCAAGACGGATTTTGAAAAGGCAGAGGAACCAGAGATCAAATTGCCAACATCTTTTGGATCATCAAAAAAGCAAGAGAGTTCCAGAAAAACATCTACTTCTGCTTTATTGATTATGTCAAAGCCTCTGACTGTGTGGATTACATCAAACTGTGTAAAATTCTTCAAGAGATGGAAATACCAGACCACCTGACCTGCCTCCTGAGAAATCTGTATGCAGGTCAGGAAGCAACAGTTAGAACTGGACATGGAACAACAGACTGGTTCCAAATCAGGAAAGGAGTATGTCAAGGCTGTATATTGTCACCCTGCTTATTTAACTTATATGCAGAGTACATCATGCAAAATGCCAGGCTGGATGAAAACTGGAATCAAGATTGTTGGGAGAAATATCAATAACCTCAGATATGCAGATGACACTACCCTTATGGCAGAAAGTGAAGAGAAACTAAAGAGCCTCTTGATGAAAGTGAAAGAGGAGAGTGAAAAAGCTGGCTTAGAACTCAGCATTCAGAAAACTAAGATCATGGCATCTGGTCCCATCACTTCATGACAAATGGATGGGGAAACAATGGAAACAGTGAGAGACTTTATTTTGGGAGGTTCCAAAATCACTGCTGATGGTGACTGCGGCCATGAAATTAAAAGACACTTGCTCCTTGGAAGAAAAGCTATGACCAACTTTTACAACATATTCAAAAGTAGACACATTACTTTGCCGACAAAGGTCCATCTAGTCAAAGCTATGGTTTTTCCAGTAGTCATGTATGGATGTGAGAGTTGGACTATAAAGAAAGCTGAGCAACAAAGAATTGATGCTTTTGAACTGTGGTGCTGGAGAAGACTCTTGAGAGTCCCTTGGACTTCGAGGAGATCAAACCAATCAATCTGAAAGGAAATCAGTCCTGAATATTCATTGGAAGGACTGATGCTGAAGCTTAAGATCCAATGCTTTGGCCACTTGATGCAAAGAGCTGTCTCATTTGAAAAGACCCTGATACTGGGAAAGATTGAAGGCAGGAGGAGAAGGGGATGACAGGGGATAAGTTGGTTGGATAGCACCACCGACTCAATGCACATGAGTTTGAGCATGCTCCAAGAGTTGGCGATTGATAGGGAAGCCTGGCAGGCTGCAGTACATGGGATCACAAAGGGCAAGACACAACTGAGCGACTGAACTGAATATCTAACATTCTTTGTTTTCTTTGAAAAACAGGCATCTATAACTTTATTCACAATGTGGATTTAAAACATGATAGTTTCTCTTTCATATTAATGTTCTCACCCTGTCTGGTATTATTTGAAATTTAGTTTTGTTTCCAAAATCACACTGTAATCATTCTTAGATTTCTTAAGTAACTGAAATAAATTCAGTTTTACTGAATACAAAACAATATAACAACTTTAAAAAAAATAAGTTTTGAAAATGAATAAGAAATCATCTAATGTTGAGTACTTGTAAATGTCAGTTGTGTTCTGAGGGAGAGAAACTGGTCTGTTCTCTTTCCATTGCATTCTGGGGACACCAGGAGCCCCATTCAAGAATAACCCAGCTCTAACCTTTTCTTATGTCTGTGTACTATAGGATGGCTGAGAAGCAGATATTGAAGAAAGTTCTGCTTTGTTCCAATAACAGCCTCAGTTTTTCTCAACAAATTTTTTTTCCCAACAGTGGAATCCCAGACTTCAAGAATCCACTGAATTCTCACAACCTACTCTGTGAAATCCTTCAGTTTTTTTTTCCTTTTGCCATAATACATACAATTGGAATATGTGAAGATGAGATGAAGCCAGAGACATTCTTTCAAAGCTGAAACCTATTTGTGTGATCTGCTTCAGTTCCTACTGTAGACTCTTCTGCTCTTTATTATTAATCACTTAACATTTTTTTTAACTTGGAATAAATTTATTCTGAATTTTAGTGTATTTTTAGTGGAGAAATGTGCAAATCTATCTGTGCCTTTCTGTTCCCTGACATATCATCAGATTAATTGTAGCTCAGCTTTAGTTTCTGTCTTCAGCACAATGGATTCCAAAGCATCAGCTTTCATTTCTGGCACGGGTGCCTCCTCCATTTCTCTCTGTTTCTAGGTCTGTGCGAGGAAGCTCTGATATGACCTGTTTTCCCACATCTCTTTTTGCCCACTGTAAAGGCACACACCTCCCCGCTAAACACACACATTATAGACCCTCCCAGCAAAATTGTCCTCTCAAGGCTATGGATTTTGCATGAATCTCCATGTTACTGTGATTCAACTTGCAACCCTGTGACTCACTTCATCACCTCCAAGAGTCCCAAGAAGGGAAGGAAGGGAGCAGGCAAGGTGGTCAAATCCTACGTGTTAACCAGTACTGCAGAATATCCATACTTAACAAGCTCTGGCAAGTATGAATCATTTTGCACTGAACATACATGCCTATGCATTGCTGTTGGCTTCAGATCTCTTAATCATTAGAATCCTCCACCTAAAGAAGGGAATTGCAAGGACCACTTAGTAATTTTAGGTCTATAAAAAGTGAAAGGTGTTCTCCTAAAACACTGAGGAGAGAAGAAAAGCGGACAACTTCACCCCAGGTCACAACTGTAGGAGAGTCTCTCACTGCACATAGTTGGAGGAAGTGGCCCATTTTCTCCTCCTGAAATCTCCTAGAGCAGAGTCTCTGGTTCATCCTTAGATGAACCAGGGCTCTCAATGGCTGTGTTTTGCCATCACAGCCCCAAATCCTCAAGCAGGCATTGGAATCTCCATGAGTCAAAACTGAAGATTTCTATTAAAGTCAGTTCAGTTCTGTCGCTCAGTCATGTCCGACTCTTTGCGACCCCATGGACTGCAGCACATCAGGCCTCCCTGTCCATCACCAATTCCCAAAGCTTGCTCAAACTCATGTCCATCCAGTCGGTGATGCCATCCAACCATCTCATCCTCTGCCATCCCCTTCTCTTCCCGTCTTCAATCTTTCCCAGCATCAGGCTCTTTTCAAATGAGTCAGTTCTTCCCATCAGGTGGCCAAAGTATTGGAGTTTCAGCTTCAACATCAGTCTTTCCAATGAATATTCAGGACTGATTTCCTTTTATTCAGGACTGATTTCCTTTAGGATGGATGTGTTGGATCTCATCGCAGTCCAAGGGACTCTCAAGAGTCTTCTCCAACACTACAGTTCAAAAGCATCAGTTCTTCAGTGCTCAGGTTTATTTTTAGTCCAACTCTCACATCCATACATGACTATTGGAAAAATCATAGCCTTGACTAGACAGACCTTTGTTGGCAAAGTAATGTCTCTGCTTTTTAATATGCTGTCTAGGTTGGTAATAACGTCCCTTCCAAGAAGTAAGCATCTTAATTTCATGGCTGCAGTCACCATTTGCAGTAATTTTGGAGCCCCAAAAAATCGTCTGTCACTGTTTCCACTGTTCCCCCATCTATTTGCCATGAAGTGATGGGACCAGATGCCATGATCTTAGTTTTCTGAATGTTGAGCTTTAAGCCAACTTTTTCACTCTCTTCTTTCACTTTCATCAAGAGGCTCTTTAGTTCTTCTTCACTTTCTGCCATAAGGGTGGTGTCATCTGCATATCTAGGTTATTGATATTTCTCCCAGCAATCTTGATTCCAACTTGTGCTTCATCCAGCCCAGCGTTTCTCATGATGTTTATGCATTTAAGTTAAATAAGCAGGGCGATAATATACAGTATTGAAATACTCCTTTTCCTATTTGGAACCAGTTTGTTTTTCCATGTCCAGTTCTAACTGTTGCTTATCAACCTGCTTACAGATTTCTCAAGAAGCAGGTCAAGTGGTCTGGTATTCCCATCTCTTTAAGAATTCTCCAGTTTGTTATGATCCACACATCAAAGGCTTTGGCATAGTCAATAAAGCAGATATAGACGTTTTGGGGAGCTTTTTCAATAACCCAGTGGATGTTGGCAATTTGATCTCTGGTTCCTCTGCCTCTTCTAAAATCAGTTTGAACATCTGGAAGTTCATGGTTCATGTACTGATGAAGCCTGTCTAGGAGAATTTGGAACATTACTTTACTAGCGTGTGAGATAAGTGCAGTTGTGTGGTAGTCTGAACATTCTTTGGCATTGCCTTTCTTTGGGATTGAAAACTGACTTTTCCAGTCCTGTGGCCACTGCTGAGTTTTCCAGATTGGCTGGCATATTGAGTGCAGCACTTTCACAGCATCACCTTTGGGATTTGAATAGCTCAACTGGAGTTCCATCACCTCCACTAGCTTTGTTCATAGTGATGCTTCCTAAGGCCCACTTGACTTCTCATTCCAGGATGTCTGGCTCTAGGTGAGTGATCACAACATCATGATTATCTAGGTCATGAAGATCGTTCTTGTATTGTTCTTCAGTGTATTCTTGCTACCTCTTCTTAATGTCTTCTGCTTCTGTTAGTTCCATACCATTTCTGTCCTTTATTGAGCCCATCTTTGCATAAAATGTTACCTTGGTATACCTAATTTTCTTGAAGAGATCTCTAGTCTTTCCCATTCTATTATTTTCCTCTATTTCTTTGCACTGATCACTGAGGAAGGCTTTCTTATCTCTCCTTGCTATTCTTTGGAACTCTGCAGTCAAATGGGTATATCTTTCCTTTTCTTCTTTGCTTTCACTTCTCTTCTTTTCATAGCTATTTGTAAGGCCTCCACAGACAGCCATTTTGCTTTTTTGCATTTCTTTTTCTTGGGGATGATCTTGATCCCTGTCTTCTGTGCAATGTCATGAACCTTTGTTTATAGTTCATCAGGCACTCTGTCTATGAGATTTAATCCCTTGAATCTAGTTCTCACTTCCACAGTATAATCATAAGGGATTTGATGTATGTCATATATGAATGGTCTAGTGCTTTTCCCCTACTTTCTTCAATCTAAGTCTGAATTTGGCAATAAGAAGTTCATGATCTGAGCCACAGTCAGCTCCCGGTCTTGTTTTTGCTGACTGTATAGAGCTTCTCCATATTTTGCTGCAAAGAATATAATCAGTCTGCTTTCGGCATTTACCATCTGGTGATGTCTCCATTCTAAAGGAGATCAGCCCTGGGATTTCTTTGGAAGGAATGATGCTAAAGCTGAAACTCCAGTACTTTGGCCACCTCATGTGAAGAGTTGACTCAATGGAAAAGACTCTGATGCTGGGAGGGATTGGGGGCAGGAGGAGAAGGGGACGACAGAGGATGAGATGGCTGGATGGCATCACTGACTCCATGGACGTGAGTCTGAGTGAACTCCGGGAGTTGGTGATGGACAGGGAGGCCTGGCATGCTGCGATTCATGGGGTCACAAAGAGTCAGACATGACTGAGTGACTGAACAGAACTGAACTGATGTCTGTATGTAGAGCCTTTTCTTGTGCTGTTGGAAGAGGGTGTTTGCTATGACCAGTGTATTCTCTTGGCAAAACTCTATTAGCCTTTGCCTGGCTTCATTCTGTACTCCAAGGCCAAATTTGCCTGTTACTCCAGGTGTTTCTTGACTTCCTACTTTTGCATTCCAGTCCCCTATAATGAAAAGGACATCTGTTTTGGGTGTTAGCTCTAGAAGGTCTTTTGGTCATTATAGAAACACTCAACTTCAGCTTCTTCAGCATTACTGGTCAGGGCATAGACTTGGGTTATTGTGATGTTGAATGGTTTGCCTTGGAAACGAACAGAGATCATTCTGTCATTTTTGAGATTGCATCCAAGTACTACATTTCTGACTCTATTGTTGACTATGATGGCCACTCCATTTCTTCTAAGGGATTCTTGCCCATTGTAATAGATAAAATGGTCATCTGAGTTAAATTCACCCATTCCAGTTCATTTTAGTTTCTGATTCCTAAAATGTTAGCATTCACTCTTGCCATCTCTTCTTTGAGCACTTCCAATTTGCCTTGATTCATGGACCTAAGATTCCAGGTTCCTATGCAATATTGTTCTTTACAGCATTCGACTTTGCCTCTATCCCCAGTCTCATCCACAACTGGGTGTTGTTTTTGCTTTGGGTCCATCCCTTCATTCTTTCTGGAGTTATTTCTCTATTCTTCTCCAGCAGCATATTGGGAACCTGCCGACCTGGGGAGTTCATCTTTCAGTGTTCTATCTTCTTGCCTTTTTGTACTGTTCATGGGGTTCTCAAGACAAGAATACTGAAGTGGTTTTCCATTCCCTTCTCCAGTGGACCACATTTTCTCAGGACTCTCCACCATGACCCATCTGTCTTGAGTGGCTGTACACAGCATGGCTCATAGTTTTATTGAGTTAGACAAAGCTAAAGTCAAGTTTAAAGTCAAGTTCCTCATTATTCTGCAAGCTATGGCTTCTGTGTTTTTCATCCACCCCAACATCACACAATGCTCAGTGTCATGAGACACTCCATATCAGTGACATACAACAAAAAAGCAAATTCATATTTGCCACAGAATCATTGTTGGTCTCCATATCCATCACAAAGGCATAATGATCAAAAATGCTTGCTTTTCTGACCCAGCCTCAGCCACATTTACCTGGTTGGCATCCCAGAAAGCTAACCTGTATGAAAAAAAAAAAAAAAGAAAGAAAGCTAACCTGTATGAACTGTCCAAAGAATCCCCTGCCCTCTGAACTCCCGTCAGCTCGGTCAACAGATTGCTCTGCACATCAGCAGGCTTCCCACATGGCACTAGTGGTAAAGACACCGCCTGCCGGTGCAGGGAGATGTGAGAGAGGTTCAATCCCTGGGTCAGGAAGGTTCCCTGCAGAAGGACATGGCAACCCACTTCAGTGTTCTTGCCTGGAGAATCCAACAGACAGACAGAGAAGCCTGGTGGGCTGCAGTCCAAAGGGCCACAAAAAGTTGGACACGACTGAAGCGACTTAGCATGTATGCATGCTAGATGCCAACTGGGTTTCTGGGATCCTTGATCCAAGGTTGCAGCTCCCGTCAATCAGCAAACTTCACAAAGCTGTCTCTCTGAGTTTGAGTCCTAGTAACAGAGCCAGCTCAGGCCTGGAGAAATGCTTCTTCCTCGCTTATCACTCACCTGCATGTCGCAATGTTTCTTGAATTCCTTACATTCTGCTCTTACACGTTTGCCAGCAGTGCCTTCATCAGTAACTTTCTGTTAGAACTCTGAATCATACAGTTAGCACCATTCTTCTGATTTTACAAATGAGGTAGGAAGCGTTTAGAAACTTCTCTAAGATCACTTAGTGCGTGTGCCCAGGCACAAATGCATGTTTGTCTTACTTTAAAACCAGTGCTTTTAATGACTTTCATGCCTCCCCAGTGAGGTGTTCCATCTTGGAGAATGTCCTGAGTCATATGCTCCATGGGGATTCTCCAGGCAAGAATACTGGAGTAGGTTGCCATGTCCTCTTCCAGGATAACTTCCCAACCCAGGGATCGAACCCAAGTCTCCCCGCACTGCAGGCAGATTCTTTATCATCTGAGCCACCATGTCTAACTTAGTACAGTAGCAAAAAGAAAGTGTTTAGAGTCGTTGGAGTTTCACCTCCGTGCAGATCCTGTTTGCGCACACTGCCTTATCTCCATGAAAGTGGGAGGTACTAACACCACAGTTTTATTTGGAGACTAGCAAATTAAAGAGTGTTGGAGCAACTTGAATGCCTTGAGGTCCAAGAACCCTTTTATTTCCCAGTTGGTAACCTTCACAATTGCACTCATCTCACATGAGTGAGAAAGCTCAAAATTCGTTCAAGCTGGATTTAGAAAAGGTAGAGGAACCAGAGATCAAATTGTCAACATTCGCTGGATCATAGAAAAGCAAGAGGATTCCAGAAAAACATCTACTTCTGCTTCATTGACTATGCTGAATCCTTTGTGTGGATCACAACAAACTGTGGAAAATTCTTAAAGAGACAGGAATACCAGACCACCTTACCTGCCTCCTGAGAAATCTGTGTGCAGGTCAAGAAGCAACAGTTAGAACTGGACATGGAACAACAGACTGGTTCCAAAATGGGAAAAGAGTACCTCAGGGCTGTATATTGTCACTCTGCTTATTTAACTTATTTGCAGAGTACGTCACTGAAATGTCAGGCTGAATGAAGCACAAGCTGGAATCAAGATTGCCAGAAGAACTATCAATAACCTCAGATATGCAGATGACACAACCCTTAGGGCAGAAAGCAAAGAGGAACTTAAGAACCTCTTGATGAAAGTGAAAGAGGAGAGTAAAAAAGCTGTCGTAAAACTCAACGTTCAAAAAACTAAGATCATGGCATCTGGTCCCATCACTTCATGGCAAATAGATGGGGAAATAATGGAAACAGTGAGAGACTTTATTTTCTTGGGCTCCAAAATCACTGCAGATGTTGACTGCAGCCATGAAATTAAAAGACACTTTCTCCTTGGAAGAAAAGCTATGACTAACCTAGACAGTATATTAAAATGCAGAGACACCACTTTGCAGACAAAGGTCTGTCTAGTCAAAGCTATGGTGTTTCCTGTAGTCATGTATGGATGTGAGAGTTGGACTATAAAGAAAGCTGACTGCTGAAGAATTGATGCTTTTGAACTGTGGTGTTGGAGAAGACTCGTGAGAGTCCCTTGGACTGCAAGGATATCAAACCAATCAATCCAAAAGGAAATCAACCCTGAATATTCATTGGAAGGACTGATGCTGAAGCTGAAGCTCCAGTACTTTGGCCACCTGATGCAAAGGGCCAACTCATTAGAAAAGACCCTGGTGCTGGGAAAGATTGAAGGCAGGAGGAGAAGGGGACGACAGAGGGTGAGATGGTTGGATGGCATCACTGACTATGGACATGAGTTTGAGCAAGCCCAGGAGTTGGTGATGGACAGGAAGCCTGGTGTGCTGCAGTCCATGGGGTCTCAAAGAGTCAGACAAGAACTGAACTGAACTGAACCTTCACACACACCTTTGAGGCACCACTGCTGATTGTGCTTCATTCCTTAATTACTTTACCTGCCTCCTGTTAATGACTTGTATCTACTCTACACTTGCATAGCCCTGTTCAGAGTGGCTGATTTGCAGAAACCTGATCAGGGCTATTCTTAGTTAAAGAGAATATATTTGCTTATGGTAATAGAGCATGCAATAAGCTGGAGCACAAGAAGGCCTTGACATTCAAGAACTAGAGTGCTGTGGGGGTGGTTGAGAACACCGAGGGGAGGGAGAGGCAGCTCATTCTCAGTGACTCAGTTTCCTTACTCAAGGGTGTGGTGACAGTTGGGGCTTTTCAGGGCCTCTCTTGTCAAGTCAATAAAGAGGCATCTCCTAATTCTGCATATTTACTTTCATTCTCCTTCTTCACCTTTTGCCAGCTGAACGTGGGGAAAGGCAAGAACAGGGATTTGGATGGAGGAAAGTTAAGATCAAGCCTGCATCTCTTATACATGGAGCATCTACCATCAATTCATGACAAACAGAAGGGGAAGAGGTAGAACCAGTGACAGATTTCCTCTTCTTTGGCTCTAAAATCACTGCAGATGGTGACTGTGTCCATGAAGTTAGAAGACAATTGCTTCCGGGCAGGAAAGCTATGACAGACCTAGTAAGTAAGTAAGTGTTAGTTGCTCAGTCGTGCCCAATTCTTTGCAACCCCATGGACTGCAGCCCACCGGGCTCCTCTGTCCATGAGATTTTTCCAGGCAAGGATACTGGAGTGGGTTGCCATTTCCTTCTCCAGGGGATCTTCCCAACCCAGGGATCGAACCCTGTACTGCAGGCAGATTCTTTACCAACTGAGCTACAAGGGAAGCCCTATGACAGACCTAGGCCGTGTATTAAAAACAAAGACATCACTTTGCCGACAAAGGTTTATATAGTCAAGGCTGTGGTCTTTCCAGCAGTCATGTACAGAGGTAGAGCTGGGCCATAAAGAAGGCAGAGTGTGAAAGAACTGATGCTTTCAAACCTTGGTGCAGGAGAAAACTGTTGAGTCCCTTTAACTGCAAGGAGATCAACCAGTCCATCCTAAAGGAGACCAGTTCTGAGTGTTCACTGGAAGGACTGATGCTGAAGCTGAAGCTCCAATACTTTGGCCACCTCATGCAAAGGGCTGACTCATTAGAAAAGACCCTGATGCTGGGAAAGATTGAAAGCGGGTGGAGAAGGGGATGACAGAGGATGAGATGGTTTGATGGCACCACTGATTCAATGAACATGAACTTGGGCAAGCTCAGAGAGATGGTGAAGGACAGGGAAGCCTAGCATGCTGAAGTTCATGGTATCTCAAAGAGTTGGACAAGACTTGGTGTCTGAATCATAAATAGAAATGATTCACCACAAAATGGTTATTTCCTGAGGTAGTGAATGATTCTGCAACTGGCCCAGTGGGACAAATAACACAATCTCAGCTGCTGGGACCCTGTTTTTGGAAGAGTCCTTCTCAATCAGTCTTATTCTGCAACAGTGCCTCTTTCCATCTCTTTATTTAGTGTACTCCCCCCTCACGTGCACACATGCACATACACACGCATGTTCAAACACATGCACACGCACACACACACACACTGCCCACGCAGTTTCAGTCCTGTCCTGAGAGTCAGAGCAGGTCAGCATCAGCTTGGATAACTGCTTGGTCTCAGGTCACTTCACCCATTGGCTTCTAGTTATATTAAGTTACTTGTCACTCTCTGCACATGCTAGAGGATCTAACACCTATCAGTCTTTGGAAACATTATTCTCTCTTCTCAAATACTATGCTGCTCTTCCATGAGAAGTAATTCCCATGAATCCTTTTGGGCTTAGAAGCCGTTCACAACTGGCTGAGCATCTTCAGTCTGCAACTAGAGGGTCTGGATCTAAACATGGTTCTTTGGTTCAGAGCCCTGTAACCATAGGCCAGCTGCTTCCCTTTATTCTCACCTACTGATGAAATGATGTGATGGTACTGACTGTACCCAACCAGAGTTGTGTGAAGGATGGTGATGGGTCAAAGCACTCCAGGGGCCTCTAGCTGGGGCACCTGACTGTGCCAGTCCCTGGGACCTTGACAGCCTGCACATCTCCTTTTGCTGTTGCATGTACTGACTGCTCAACATAATTGTCTCTGCAAACTCAGAGCTTTCTTCCATCAAATATCTTCACAGTAGTGATTGGAACATCCAGCTCAGAAAAGGAGACACCCAAGTGTGATGTGCATGTGATGTGAGCAGGATCAAGAAAACACCAGGAATGGAAGCCAAAAATTGGCTAAACAGACTGGATGCCATTAGAGAGAGGGCCTATTTCTTGGCAATTTTTGTGAGGATACAATATATCCAGGCAATTTCTAAAGTAGGTCTTGTATTTAAATCCAGGCTCTGTTCTCATTGTCCCTGATTTTCCATGAACATCTCTCATCAGCAAATTTGAGCCTATTTCTTGAGGCTGAGGGCACTTTTGAATAAACACATATATCTGCCTCTGATTTCAGTAAACCATTAAATCTTTTTAGACTTTCCTACTCTGAAAACTGAGTTATTCAACTTTAAATGTCAAATGAGGAGTACCAAATGGGGTAAAAGACATGTCAATGAGGGTTTACATTTCTGTCTGATAATCAATTCAGAGAAATGAACTGGAGGAACCCACAAGTCTAAGAAAAATCGAAGACACTATTCTCATCTACATGGAAATACACTCTAGGACAAAAAGGAGAACAAATCATATAAAATGAACAATGTAATACTACTGATATGGCAGAAAGTGAAGAGGAACTAAAGAGACTCTTGACAAAAGTGAAAGAGGAGAGTGAAAAAGCTGGCCTAAAGCTCAACATTCAAAAAACTAAGATTATGGCATCCAGTCCCATCACTCCATGGCAAATAGAGGGGAAACAATGGAAACAGTGACAGACTTATTTTCTTGGGCTCCAAAATCACTGCTGATGGTGACTGAACCCATGAAATTAAAAGATGCTTGCTCCTTGGAAGAAAAGCTATGACCAACCTAGACAGAATATTAAAAAGCAGAGACATTTCCTTACCAACAAAGGTCTGTCTAGTCAAAGCCATGGTTTTTCCAGTGGTCATGTATGGATGTGAGAGTTGGACTATAAAGAAAGCTGAGCGCCAAAGAATTGATGCTTTTGAACTGTGGTGTTGGAGAAGACTCTTGAGAGTCCCTTGGACTGCAAGGAGATCAAACCAATCAATCCTAAAGGAAATCAGTCCTGAATATTCATTGGAAGGACTGAGGCTGAAGCTGAAGCTCCAATACTTTGGCCACCTGATGCTAAGAACTGACTCACTGGAAAAGACCCTGATGCTGGGAAGGATCGAAGGCGGGAGGAGAAGGGGACGACAGAGGATGAGATGGTTGGATGGCATCACCAACTCAATGGACATGAGTTTGAGTAAACTCTGGGAGTTGGTGATGGACAGGGAAGCCTGGTGTGCTGCAGTCCACTGGGGTCGCAAAGAGCTTGACACGACTGAGTGACTGAACCGAACTAAACTGAATACTACTGATGCATATTGGCCCAGTTACAAAATGAATAAATGGCTCACAAAAGCAGTTAATCCCTTTTACTTTTAATAAAAGGAATAGACAGAAATCTGGGTGTATGTAATGCTGATTAATCATCTCCCAAATACTTTAAGGTGTGGGTGTCATTTTGAGTTGTGTCCTAGCATTAAGTAAGGGCTTCCCTGGTGGCTCTAGTGGTAAAGAACCCACCTGCCAATAGAGGAGACATAGGAGATGTGTGTTCCATCCTTGGGTCGAGGAGATCCCCTGGGGTAGGGCATGGCAACCCACCCCAGTACTCTTACCTGGAAAACCCCATGGTTAGAGGGGCCTGGCCTGCTATAGTCCATAGTCTATAGGCCCCAAAGAGTCGGACACAACTGAGTACGTGTGCCCTAACATTTAATAAAGTCCTCAGCCTTAGGAAGTGTTGTTTTTGAGCTTTTAAATATTACTAACCCATCCTTCTGAGTGAGATTCAAGTCCTTGCAAAGAAGGCCTGGGCTGGTACCACATTCCTGGCGCTCTCACTGGGGACTCTTGAGAAACACACAGTGTGGGTGCTTTGGATAAATGTAACAGGAAATGACTTTCCCACTGAAAGATGCCAAAACACACCAAGTAGACCTCAGTGAGCGAGAACAGAGGAAAGCGAAGGAGAGTTAGAAATCAGACCCTCAAGGGAGGACACATTAGGTATTTCTTGAATAACTTCTGTAAGATCCCACTGAAGTCTGTTGGGCATTTTCCTTTCTGCATTTCAAAGGAGTGAAGAGGACACCCCATAACTTTGCCTAACAGATATAAAATAACACAAATGATTGGCTTTCCTGGGTGGAACATATCCAGACATTTCTAAGTGATGATTTTTTTAAAAGCAAAACAAGCAACTGCTAAGGGAATGGTTTAGTTTTTTTGTTCACAACTTAGTTTTTGTGCTTGCACTTTCGTCTTTACATTCTGCTGTGAGCACAGAAGTGAAGACAGAGCTATATATCTTCAGATACGCACATTATGGGTATGAGTGGGATGTCTTGAAAGACAATGAAGAGGAGAGGAAGTGACTTGGAACCCTGTGATCAGAAAACAAGAAGAGCAACATCGTAACAGAGCTTCACTAGTATGACCCAACTGCAAACAGTGGGGTAACCCTGATGAAGTGTGATGTGTTCATGAGCAGCTCTTTCCGAGTAATGTACTCACTAACCAATTATGCTAATGTTTAATATTGGTAAAAAACAAAGCTAAGGAAGTTTAACCACATCTACTTGGGGTATATCTATTTGGGGTATAACAAGGAGAATTTACAGTCATACACGAACTCTCCAAGTCAATCATTCACCCATAAATGGTTATGTTGCATAATTGTGAGCAATGTAAATATGTAAATTTTGGTGCTCTGAGAAGCTGGCAGGAATATCTTTTGGTGTAAGTAAGATTCTCCAAGTATCCTCCATGCTTTGACTTAGGTGGTTCTCTTTGCTTTTTACGATGAAATCAAGGATCAATCAATGGCACCCCACTCCAGTACTCTTGCCTGGAAAATCCCATGGGCGGAGGAGCCTGGTAGGCTGCAGTCCATGGGGTTGCTAAGAGTCAGACACGACTGAGCAACTTCACTTTCACTTTCCACTTTCATTCATTGGAGAAGGAAATGGCAACCCACTCCAATGTTCTTGCCTGGAGAATCCCAGGGACGGGGTAGCCTGGTGGGCTGCCAGCTATAGGGTCGCACAGAGTCGGACACGACTGAAGAGACTTAGCAGCAGCAGCAGCAAGGATCGATCAGTTGCCTGAAAAGCTAGACAGGCACAATTTGTCTCATCTGGGATGGCTGGTTTTACAGCAGTTGTTGTTTGCAGATTATAAAGTTGTTGAACAGAGAAAACAGTCACTTAGCCTCTGCCTACAGGGTTTGCCCATATGGGATACATATCTTAGCAGGTATGGGGTCTTCTAAACAAGCCAGCAGAGGCAGGTAATGGAAGGTGACTTTGAAATCTTGTGACTAATTAGAATAACAAAGTCTTTGAACAGTTTTCATGTTTCAGAGTTTTAATTTCCTGTAAATAGAAAAATGTTCTCTGATCAGAAATTAGGAGACATAAGAGTAGGAAGCAGAGTAAGAGTGTTGAATTTTAGATTTTGAACTCTCATGCGATATTATGTGTTTCGTGATATTTATTCTAGAAACTTGAATATAAAAAATGAACTATTATCAAAACTAGAAAAAAACAAAACAAACAAAAATCAGATAAGCACTGTAAAATTTTGGTTGCAGAGTGTTTATGGATGTGAAGACTAGAAGCTACAATTTGTCAATATCTGGAAAGTCAGTCCATTTCTTCCAAGTCTGTCTGAAAACAGGTCAATTGTTTCCACTCTGGCTATTCTATAGATGACGGGCATTCTAAATGAGATGACAGTGTAGTGAAAACCCTTGTAAGTATGCTCTGCAAATGTGAAGAATAATCTAGGCTTAAAATAATGTGGTAAAGGTTTTCCTTCCACTAAGAGTAAAAAATTATTTGTCTGTATGACACACAACTGCTATGTGGCTGTGTGGCCAGACATAACAGACAAGAGAACCACCATGTCAAAAATGGAACAATTATGTCAAAATGGAGCAAACATATATGCATGTGTGCAATACACACACACACACACACACACACACACACACACACACACTTCACTCAACATATAAAAGGTTATATGCAAAAGGATGAATTTGAAAATTTAATACAGTCTCAGTAGACTCAGTTCAGTTCATTTCAGTCCCTCAGTCATGTCCAACTCTTTGCGACCCCATGGACCACAGCATGCCAGGCTTCCCTGTCCATTACCAACTCCCAGAGCTTGCACAAACTCATGTCCATCACGTCAATGATGCCACCCAACCATCTCATCCTCTGTCGTCCCCTTCTTCTCCTGCCTTCAATCCTTCCCAGCATCAGGGTCTTTCCTAATGAGTCAGCTCTCCGCATCAGGTCACCAAGTATTGGAGTTTCAGCTTCAACATCAGTCCCTCCAATGAACACCCAGGAGTAATCTCCTTTAGGATGGACTGGCTGGATCTCCTTGCAGTCCAAGGGACTCTCAAGAGTCTTCTCCAACACCACAGTTCAAAAACATCAATTCTTTGGTGCTCAGCTTTCTTTAAAGTCCAACTCTCACATCCATACACAACTACTGGAAAAACCATAGCTTTGACTAGATGGACCTTTTGTCAGCAAAGTAATGTCTCCAATTTTGAATATCCTACATAGGTTGGTCATAGATTTTCTTCCAAGGAAAAGCATCTTTTAATTTCATGGCTACAGTCACCAACTGCAGTGATTTTGGAACCCAAGAAAATAAGTCTGTCACTGTTTCCACTGTTCCCCCATCTATTTGCCATGAAGTGATGGGACCAGATGCCATGATCTTAGTTTTCTGAGTGTTGAGTTTTAAGCCAGCTTTTTTACTCTCCTCTTTCATTTTCATCAAGAGGCTCTTTAGTTCTTCTTAGCTTTCTGCTAAAAGGGTGGTGTCATCTGCATATCTGAGGTTATTGATACTTCTCCCGGCAATCTTGATTCCAGCTTGTGCTTCATCCAACCAGGCATTTCGCATGATGTATTCTGCATATAAGTTAAATAAGCAGGGTGACAATATACACCCTTGACATCCTCCTTTCCCGATTTGGAACCAGTCTGTTGTTCCATCTCCAGTTCTACCTGTTGCTTCTTGACCTGCATACAGATTTCTCAGGAGGCAGGTCAGGTGGTCTGGTATTCTTGTCTCTTTAAGAATTTTCCACAGTTTGTTGTGACCCACACAGTCAAAGGCTTTGGCGTAGTCAATAAAGCAGAAGTAGATGTTTTTTCTGGAACTCTCTTGCTTTTTCAATGATCCAAAGGATGTTGGCAATTTGATCTCTTGTTCCTCTGTCTTTTCGAAATCCAGCTTGAGCATCTGGAAGCTCACATACTGTAGAAGCCTGGCTTGGAGAATTTTGAGCATTACTTTGCTAACATGTGAGATGAGTGCAATTGTGTGGTAGTTTGAACATTCTTTGACATTGCCTTTCTATGGGATTGGAATGAAAACTGACCTTTTCCAGTCCTGTGGCCACTGCTGAGGTTTCCAAATTCGCTGGCATATTGAGTGCAGCACTTTCAAAGAATTATCTTTTAGGATTTGAAATAGCTCAACTGGAATTCTATCACCTCCACTAGCTTTGTTCACAGCGATGCTTCCTAAGGCCCACTTGACTTCACATTCCAGGATGTCTGGCTCTAGGTGAGTGGTCACACCATCCTAGTTATCTGGGTCATGAAGTTCTTTTTTGCATAGTTTTTCTGTGTGTTCTTGCCATCTCTTCTTAATATCTTCTGCTTCTGTTAGGTTCATACCATTTCTGTCCTTTATTGTGCCCATCTTTTCATGAAATGTTCCCTTGGTATCTCTAATTTTCTTGAAGAGATCTCTTGTCTTTCCATTCTATTGTTTTCCTTTATTTCTTTGCATTGATCACTGAGGAAGTCTTTTTTATCTCTCCTTGCTATTCTTTGGAACTCCGCATTCAGATGAGTATATCTTTCCTTTTCTTCTTTGCCTTTGACTTCTCTTCTTTTCACAGCTATTTGTAAGGCCTCCTCAGACAGCCATTTTGCCTTTTTACATTTCTTTTTCTTGGGGATGGTCTTGATTACTGCCTCCTGTACAATGTCATGAACCTCCATCCACAGTTCTTCAAGCACTCTGTCTATCAGATCTAATACCTTGAATCTATTTCTCACTTCCACTGTATAATCATAAGGGATTTGATTTAGGTCATACCTGAATGGTCTAGTGCTTTTCCCTACTTTCTTCAATTTAAGTCTGAATTTTGCAATGAGGAGTTCATGGTCTGAGCCACATAAATCACTAGGCTGCATAAGGTAATTAGTGAAGAATCTCATGAGAAAGATATAGGGATTTTTGACAGAGAGCTTTAGAAAAATCCCACAGTCAAGACACAAAACAGAGATGTCTCTGATAAGCTCTTAAACGTTTCACTTAACCATCTGGTGATGCTAATAGATTCTTTATCAACTCCTCCACAACCCCAAGTCAATGACAACATTAATGCAGGCATCATTTTGGGCAGTTGGTGAAAGTGTTAGTTGCTCAGTTGTGTCCAACTCTTTGTGCCTCATGACTGTAGCCTGCCAGGCTCTTCTGTCCATGGGATTCTCCAGGGAAACACACTAGAGTGGGTTGCCATTCCCTTCTCCAGAGGGTCTTCCAGACCCAGGGATCAAACCCAGGTCTCCTGCATTGCAGGCAGATTCTTTACCATCTGAGCCACTCAGGCAGGGAACTTCACTCTTTATTTCCTCCTCTGCAAAACAGAAGCAGTAGGAATACTTGCCCCAGCTACCTCAAAGAGGGTTGTAAAGATCAAATGAGAAACTAGATATCAGATAGCCTTGTAAACTATAAACTTCTTGACCAGTGCTAGGTAATGTTGCTTTGCCATTAATATTCCTTCATGGCTTTCAGATATTTCACTAAATGATCAGCAAGTCCCACAATACTTTTTCAGAATTTCCTATCGTACTTTCTCTAGACCAAAAAAAATGTGTTTTTTTTTTTTTGCTCTGTTTTGAAATTCTAACCCACTCTCACTTTACTAAATCATGATGGGGAGAGAAATGAACCAATTTTCACTGATTTTCCTTCTCCTGAATGTAGGTTCTACATAGGGAAATGACCAGCTAAATGCAGAACTGATTAGCAAATCTCACATTCTCGAGCCATGAAACCCAGAGAACTCCAGAAAAGACATTTTGATACCAAGTGATGGAAGCTTGAATATATAAACTGATTCATAAATATTTTAAATAAGTCAGTGAGTGAAAAATCATTAGGGAACTAATATGATTAGAATAATAATAACTATTTGGTGTCTCCTGAGAGTTGGACTGTGAAGAAAGCTGAGCACCGAAGAATTAATGCTTTTGAACTGTGGTGTTGGAGAAGATTCTTGAGAGTCCCTTGGACTGCAAGGAGATCCAACCAGTCCATTCTGAAGGAGATCAGCCCTGGGATTTCTTTGGAAGGAATGATGCTGAAGCTGAAACTCCAGTACTTTGGCCATCTCATGCAAAGAGTTGACTCATTGGAAAAGACTCTGATGCTGGGAGGGATTGGGGGCAGGAGGAGAAGGGGACGACAGAGGATGAGATGGCTGGATGGCATCACTGACTCCATGGACGTGAGTCTGAGTGAACTCCAGGAGTTGGTGATGGACAGGGAGGCCTGGTGCGCTGTGATTCATGGGGTCGCAAAGAGTCGGACTCGACTGAGTGACTGAACTGAACTGTGTAAATGCCTTTAAAAACATTATTCATCCTCCAACCTTTGAACAGCAAGGAGCTGAGAGATGTTTGTTTACTGCTCCGCAAGCTGCGCCAGAGGCACTTGGCTTCTACAAGCCCTTGTTTCAATGACCTCTCACTGTGCTGTGTGTCCAGAACTCACAGTCACTCTTTCAGAGATCAGAGTTTAATCTCTCTGGCAGATGCATTTTAATTAGAAAATATTCTTCCTTGGAAAAGGCTCTATAGTGCTCTGACAGGGTTCCTGACATCATGGACCCCCGTAGGTTTACTAACCTGAATACATAAGTAATTGTGGTTAGTATCGGCTGAGCAGGAATGAGGATGCTGGCACAGTGGGTGCAGTGACTTCCTGTGGCCTTCACATCTGAGTTGCTCACTCAGCCCAGAGTCAACGGGAAAAGGTGACTCAGTCCCTCCTGTCTCTACCTGCATGGAGAGTGTTGACAGTTGACTCAGTTTTTCTTTTCACCTATAAAAGAGTAATATTTGTATAGCTGTAAGATGCATGCAAGGGACTGAGTGCATATCTTGTACTTCTCTTTTTATTGCTGAAAAGATTTCATAGACCAAAAGATGTGCCAAACTTTCTATTACTGCAAAGTAAACTTAAAGGAGCTTCTCCTCTTTTTACAACTGGCCATTTCCCATTTACCTAAAAGTCAATCAATGAAATAATCTCAGTTCTACCAGATTTGCTGGGACAATAGATCTAGAAGGCCTTGACCCTCTCACTGGGCCTTGGAGCTCCATGATGGGCATGAGGTGGACGCACTCTGGATTCACAACAGCTCCCGTTAATGGAGCTGTGCTGCAGCAAACAGCTGTCCCCCAGCTCGGCATTTTGACTCCACGAGGCCCTGATCCACACTGTTCCAAGCTCTCCCGGCACAGCTTGCTTGCTCTCCCTCTGACTTTCTCTTTATTTAGGACTAGTTTTAAGATACATCTCACCTTATGTAAAATGATCAGCATAAGCTAAACCATGAGAGCCTGTCCTGCAGCATGAACATTTGCTGCTTTGAGGTTCTCAGGATGTCAGATTCGGGGCCATGTCCTCATCCTGCCTGAGTCACCCAGCAGGTGGTGATCGGGGCAGTCAGGTGACTCAGGTCGGGAGTGGCTTCTTGGATCAGAAGCCTGCTTAGGTTTTGACCTGTTGAATCAGACTATGCCCTGGGGAAGTTATGAATTCTTCAAGCATTCTGGCTTCTCATTTACTTCTTAACAGCTAGAATATGGCTGCCATTGGAACCAGGCAGATATATGTTCACACTCTTACCTCTCCAGCATGTTATTGATAATTCTTTGATCTAAGCAGGTACTAAATGTCTCTACACCTCAGCTACCTGGTGGGTTAGAATGGTGATCCTCACAGACTATGCAAGGATTCCATGCAACAACCAAGGTGAGGTCCTCGTCCTGCTCCTGGTGCAGGTGCCTGGGAAACGTGGCTTCCTCCAGGGAGCTGGGTCCTCCCAGAAGTAGAACCAACACAGAAGCACCTATCCCTTCTTAATCTGCACCATGTGACCTTCTCCCACCAGACAGGAAACACACTACCTAAGCTGCCCTGATTTAAGGCAAGAGTGAAAACACCAAAACCTTGTTGCCAAAAACTTAAAGTTCTTCTGTGCTCACAGTAGTTTTGGCGTTGATTTCCTCAGAGCAGAAACTAAACTGAAATTGAGAACGTGACGTCGAGATATGTGTTAATCAAGGTGCCCTCTTAGGGTGTCCAATCCTCCCAACTTGCTAGGGACTGAAGGTTTTCCTAGGACACCAGAAAGTTTCCAGGGACCAAGCAGCTGGCCGCCCTCTCGTGTTCGGCAACTAGGGCGGCGCTGGGAAGGCGCCCGGGGCCGGCGAGAGGTGCCTGCCTCCTGGGGGCTGGGAGGGCGATGCATGGTCTCCAGCGCTCCTTTCATTTGACAGTGGGTGGTCCCAGGTGCCTGCCCACCTTGGCAGACGCTCACATGGGCAGTCTGTCTGGCCCTGACTCACACCTGCAAGAAGTGGGGAGGGAGCTCTCTCCAGTGACCTCGAGTAAACCCCGTTCTGGACTGTCTGTGTTGCGGTCCTGAGGGCCTGCACCCAGCCATCCACCTGCAAGGGTGTGTCCTAGACACAGCTCAGAAGGCACTCAGGGGAGACTCGCGGGAGGGTCTGCTCTGGCCTCTTTTTGCTACCTTGACTTTGTATTCCATTTGGAAAGCGGACTTCCCCTAAAAGCCAGGAAAGCCACACAGTCCTTTACAACAAGGTTCTGGCTGGCTGAAGACCAGGCTCCGAGGCCCCATTTGTAATGTGTCTGATTTTTCTTCAATTTAGACTTCAAATGAATTTGAAGGGTGAAGGACCTCCAGGGATTGAAATAAGCCATTTGTATTTTGCATGTTTTATTCCCATAGCTTGACTTCTTTTTTTTTTTGACTTGACTTTGGATTTCATTTATGGTTCAGACAGACTGGCCAACAAATAGAAACCACAAACCAAAAGGGTCATATTGAAATTCATGAATCAGGCTTTCGATTCTATTTACTGCCTTCACTTCTGATTCTACAACCTTACTCACCTTCATTTCCACCCCCTCCTTCCTTCCTTCCATTTGCATGTTTCCCATCCCTAACATCAAACTGCCTATGTATCCTTACTAAATATCTAACCCTCTTAGAATGTAAGCTTATAATGGCAAGGAGCCTGGGGAGCCCCACTGTACAGTATTTGGCCCCTCAATAAGTATGGCAGAAAGTGAAGAAGAACTAAAGAGCTTCTTGATGAAAATGAAAAAGGAGAGTGAAAAAGTTGGCTTAAAGCTCAACATTCAGAAAACTAAGATCATGGCATCTGGTCCCATCACTCCATGGCAAACAGATGGGGAAACAGTGGAAACAGTGGCTGACTTTATTTTGGGGGGCTCCAAAATCACTGCAGATGGTGACTGCAGCCATGAAATTAAAAGACGCGTACTCTTGGAAGGAAAGTTATGACCAACCTAGACAGCATATTAAAAAGCAGAGACATTACTTTGCCAACAAAGGTCCATCTAGTCAACGCTATGGTTTTTCCAGTAGGCACATAGGGATGTGAGAGTTGGACTGTAAAGAAAGCTGAGCACCGAAGAATTGATGCTTTTGAACTGTGGTGTTGGAGAAGACTCTTGAGAGTCCCTTGGACTGCAAAGAGATCTAACCAGTCCATCCTAGAGATCAGTCCTGGGTGTTCATTGGAAGGACTGATGTTGAAGCTGAAACTCCAATACTTTGGCTACCTGATGTGAGGAGCTGACTCATTTGAAAAGACCCTGATGCTGGGAAAGATTGAGGGCAGGATGAGATGGTTGGATGGCATCACCGACTCAATGGACATGAGTTTGGGTAAACTCTGGGAGTTGATGATGGACATGGAGGGCTGGCGTGCTGCAGTTAATGGGGTCGTAAAGAGTCAGACACGACTGAGCGACTGAACTGAACTGAAGTGAGCACCTGTGACTCTGCCATCATCAGCGGGCTGTCCCTGGTCACAGCTGCTGCTGCCCAGAAGCATGAGGGCTTCAGCAGCAGGATGTGGGTTTGCTGGTAATTTCCAATCTGGCACTTGAGATAAGAGTCTTACTTAGGATCAAAATTGAGCGTCCCTCACGCTTGCCTTTCCAGATCTGCTTCTGCAGCTTGGGTTCTCACTTTCTAAAACAATTACTATTCTGTTTTGACTTAAAGATGAATAGTTATCAATGGTTTAATACATTCTCACCTTCAGAAAGCATTTCAATTTTAATGACAGTTTTCAAGGAGATAACACAAAGATGACCATTGTAGAATTTGGGGGCATTGTAGCAGATAGTCAGGAAAATATTATTGAGCAGGAGGACATTTTCTGATGTTTCTGTATTTTCTCCCCATGAGCTGTTCCCTCCTACTTCCACGACTAGAGGTGTAAGCTCCTGGTTGAGAACTTAATTTCCTTCTCGTTTGACATTTCCAATCTGGAACAGTCAATGATTATATAAATTTACTTCACCACTGGAAATGTAAGCAAAGTTTAAACACTTAACCACTGAGCATCACTTTGTTTTTCACAAAGAGAAACAGAAGAGTAAGAAATCACGTTTGCCTGAAGGAAGAAAATGACAGCTGCTACTGGATTCTGCAATGGAAGCCACACAGCACAGTATCTGGACTGTTTCTGAACAGTTACAGTTGCTCCAGCCCCTGAGGGTTTGTCCATTATCTCCATGGAAATACAGGGTGAACCATTTATTCTCAAGAACCCTTAAGGTTCTCCCTAAGGATCTCTGGTTGCTTATGTGGAGTTGTGTGTAAGCCACGGTAGGACTGAAAGGGAAGCCGGCCTGGCTCGGTGAGAACAGTGACGCAGAGACCGTGGCTCAGGCCCACGTGTCCCATTTGGGCAGATACAGACAGCAAAGCGGATGGGCATGGAGTCTACCTTCATCAATGAGCTAACTAACAGGAAAGGTTACAAACTGTACTCTCATTTTACCTTTGAACTCATTTTACAACAATAATATTAATAAGCCATGAAGGAAAAAAATAAGCAAAAGACTGATGAAACAAAGAAAACCAATGTGCTAAATATTCAAACTAATTTTACTGTATTCCAGCTCTGGGGAGAACTGGAGACTTTGGATGCCACATGATTCTCCTAGCTCAGGTTTTAGAATGCACTCTTCATTTTGACTGATAATCTGCTGTAATATTCAGGAAGGAGAAAGCAAAAGATATGAGTAATTATAATAACCATAGCCTTGCTTCAATTTTTTCATATTGTACAAATTCCCAAAGCTATATTAAAAATGACAAAAAATAGTTTATTTCTTT
Source organism: Bos indicus (assembly GCF_029378745.1). Classification (NCBI taxonomy): domain Eukaryota; kingdom Metazoa; phylum Chordata; class Mammalia; order Artiodactyla; family Bovidae; genus Bos; species Bos indicus. The sequence continues at coordinate 112,834,183 of NC_091767.1, read as the reverse complement.
GATACAGAATATACAATATTGCACTCATGTTGCAAGTAGTGTGTAAAAAGAGAACTCTATTTAGACTGCCATAACAATTGTCTGGGCCTGCTATTTCATGGCGTCACCAACAATAACTATAGCACTGCCCTTTAACCCACTGAAAAGGGCAACGCTTGATAAAGCCTGCTTTTTATTCCAGCGTCAGTGACCAGCAGTTTAAAAACTATATGCATAATGAGGAAACTTCAGTTATATAACTACCTTTCAGTCACATAACTACCTTTAAGTCTGAGGCACTGGTAATCTGTATCCATATATTAAAGAACTAGATACTGTCAAGCTATTTTCCAGGTTTTATCAATTATTTTTCAATAACTTTTCCTTTCCATTGTACTTAATCATATTACCTAATATGCTATTCTTTCCTGAACAAATGAAAGTATTTTGCAGCAATAACTATTGTTCATCCTTGTGAAACCCATTATAAACTTTTTTATTCAGACTGAGCTACAAAGTCTGATTTTCTCAGAGTCACTCAGCAATTTGGGTTAATTCAGAGTTAGGAAAGGATTTCCCGCCACCAGCCACACACTCAGCCCCTGAGCTGAGGCCTGAATCCAGACACACAAGAGGGAGTGTTAACCTGATCCTGCTGGGGTCTGGGGACACCCTATTCCTGCCTCACACACACCCCTGACATTTACTTCATAGAGTCACTGTCATTGATACACAAATGCTTCTGGAAGATCTCAGTGCTTTTAAACAGTAACCAATTTGTTTTCCTGGTTTTCATATATTACATGGGTGGTTGGTAGCTATTTCTGCTGCTTAGTCACTTCAGTCATGTTGGACTCTGTGCGACCCTATGGACTGCAGCCTGCCAGGCTTCTCTGTTCATGGGATTCTCTAGGCAAGAGTACTGGAGTGGGTTGCCATGCCTTCCTCCAGGGGATCCCCAGGACCCAGGGGTTGAACCCGCGTCTCCTGCATCTCCTGCACTGCAGGCAAATTCTTTACTACTGAGCCACCAGGGAAGCCCACATGAATGGCAGAGTTCACATCATTTTGATCTCAGATAAATCTGACCTAGGATACACTTTATCCTATTCTGACAGTAGAAAGGCACATAACAATTTCACTTAAAGCATTCACATAAAAAATTAATGGAAACTGCAAAAAGGGAAACTCCAAATACAAAAGATCCTTTAAAGAAAATTCTCATCTTTGACATTATCTTTTAAATTAAGTATAATCCAGTGAATAGTGAATAGCAAAATAGCATTAAAAAAAACAAAAAACAGGGAAAATTTTCTTAGAGCAGGGAATCTTCGTCTTTATAGAGTCTACATTGAAGTGGTGTCCTCCCCAAATGCACAACCGTGACTTACTGACAAACAAGGCCCTACAGCACTGAGCACAGTAGAGTCCCGAACACGCTGCTGAGTCACATGGAAAATTCAATTAAACAACATACAGAACGATAACCAAGGACAGAATGACGAAAAGTATACTGATAAAAACCAAAACCATGTGAAATGTCAGAAAACTATCTGAAGACCAATACTCATATAAAAATAAATATTTAACTCTAGGACCTATTCTCACAGCAAAAGTTACAAAAATAGAATACAGTATTAAACAAATACATGAATGTATCACAATTGGTTTATAAAATATTTTACTTTTGAGAAACCTATTTCTCTTTCCTCCCTGTTCTAATAATTATATTCTTAGATGTATTTTGATGAAACATTGTGAACTTTGACTGGGTGACAGATTGTCTTTGGGTCGTTTTCACGGATACATAAACTTCTCTCCGAAGGTTCTGAACTTGAAATTTATTTACTCTGAGTGTCATGAGCCAGGACAGGTTTAGGGTCACAGTAACTCCTTACCAAGAACACTCCAACCCGACAGTCTCCCAGCTGCCCAAGGGGCTGCCCTTGTTTCAAACATCCTATTCAGACAGAGCGAACTGCTGCCAAATTTGGAATGACTGCATGATAGACGAGGGTGCGAAGCAGACCAAAATGTAGGGCATTTCACATGTCATGAGTCCATGTTCTGCCTAAATAGAGGTCTTTTTTAACCTTTTCGGAAGCTGGGGACAAGAGAACCAAGGAGGCATATCCGACATGGTGCTGCAGAAGAGGACCACTGATACAGATTTGAAGGAAGGAAGCTTCAGTATTCTGCCAATTCTCAAGAAACTGTCCAGGTACACAGAAAGGTTTCCTAGCAGTATTTCAACTCTTTATCTTTTTATGTTACCACTGCATGTCCACAGCCCATCCGGAGTGGCACTCAGTGACCCTGCAGCTCTCCAGTGGTTGTAAAAGTGCTTTCTGATTCACCTCGTAAGATGATCAATTGCACAGTTGGAATTCACTGTAGTTTATGGTACGGCGGTACTTAGAAAGGGAGGTCTATGTGTGAATGTGCAAGTGTGAGCATGTGTTTGCTCTTTGTTAACCACAGTATTTGTGTAGCATACATCTTCTTATGATCACAGAACTTTGATTTAAATAGTGCCAATCTGTCCAGTATGGTTGAAAGCAGTAAATACCATGGCATTTGTGTTTGAATTTCATGCTCTTTGCCTTTCAAAATTAATGATCATTAAAATGTATCATGGTGCCTATTTGTCAGCAAGCCACTCAGAAAGATGCCCTTGAAGATATTTCCAAGCAGCTTTTCCTTCTTCTGCTGCCCTCTGGAAGCAAAAATAGATCCACCTAACACAAGAAAATATTTCCCAGAGCTTCAGCTATGTCATAACAGTTAAAACTCAGCTAATTTCCAGTTCTGTGTTCCCACCTTCTCCACAGCATTCCAAACTTCTGAAATGACAAACGTCTTCAGTGGTGTGTTTTATTCCTGGGAAAGAGCAATTATATGGATACTTGGGTACTCTAGACAGAACCTGGCAGTGAAGATGGGCTGGGGTCCCAGTCATCCAGACATACTGCAAGGAGTCCCCATCGTCCAGAAGGCTTGCTTCCTGAGGAGTAAGGAAAAAGCTATCAATCAACACCAGTCTAGGCAAAAGTTATAAAGCCAAGCACTGAATTACAAAGTTTGGTCCCTGCAGTCTTTGGTTTTATGATACCTTCTGTATTTCACACATCTCCTTTGTGCATTTAAAACTTTGAAAAGAAATAAGTAGCAAACATAGCTATCATCTGGTTGCTCTGTATCCATTTCCCTGTAGGCCTTTTTCTGAGACAGTAAAGAGAAATTTCTTTGAATGTTGATCGGTAAGGCCAGTGCTCACTAGCACAGAGCTGGACAACAAAACAGAACACAGAGCAAGCAGTACAAACAAAATTTAAAAGGCAAACAGCTTCTGCCCTTTCAAACACAGTCCTCTCTGAAAGACTCTGGGGCTGGGCTGATGATGGAGGCAGCTTTATTACAGCTCAGGTCACTGCGCTCACCTAAAATGCAGTCCTAGTTGGTGAGTACGAACTACCCAGCTAGTTGGAAAAGACAGAAGTGGGAAGGCAGGGGTGTCCCGTTTGTCTGCTCCATGCTGCATTGCATCTGTGCAGATGCTCAGACACTTCTACCGCCCAGCTTCCAGTTACCCCACATTATCAAAGAGAAGTGTGAAAAGAGCTGGGGAATGTCTGATATTTTTGCTTTAAAATTGAACAATATTTATCCCTAAAAAATTCAAAGGACAAGTTGCCATTCTTTTATAACGATATTAAAATCAGTAACATATATTCTATGCAAAAGATAGAAAACCAGAAACCTAAATTTTGGCAGGCCTCCCATTTTAATGAACTGAAGGACAGGAAGATGATTAAACACCAGTAGACAGAAGAGTGTTTTTCATGAATTTTACACTGGGATATATGATACCAAAATTATCCACGTATAACCGTCAGTCATGGAGCCCAGTGGAATCGCATGCAGCTTCTATAAGTCATTCTCTATCTCTGATGGTCTCACTTTTGAAAAGTAAATATTTTTAATCCATGGGGTAATAAATTTATGAACTTATTTAATTCTGGATGGAATATTTTTATTTTACTTTATAGTACCTCTATATACCAAGAGGACAAAAACCTTCACATAAAATATATTTTCTTTTTCACCTAGAAAAGACATCTTCATTCATCTCAACTTTTCTGAATTTTTCATGAAATCCTAAAGCAAATCTGTATGGGTTCCAACACAAATGTCACAATAAACTAGAGAAAAACCACAGCTGTGGTTTTCTTTCCACAGCTTCCAGAAGTTAGGGAACTATTCTCAGGCAAGTAATCCTGTGACAAAAGGTCAGCTGCATTTTGCTCAGGCTGCCAGAAGACCCTCACCAACGAAGGTGAAGGGTCTGGAGTCTGTCCTGACTCTTTTTCAGAGGGGATTTCATGTCTGAAGGTAGTGAATTGAGGGGACTGTGGTCATGACAGACATTGTCCTCATTTGGAGAATGAGGACATTCCACTGGAACCCATGACTGATAATTTTAGTATTCTATTGCCCAGTGTAAAATTCATGAAAATTCACTGTCTACTGGTGTTTACTCATCTTCCTGTCCTTCAATTAATTAAAATGGGAGGCCTGCCATAAGTCGGAGAAAGGACATGCATTTCTTCCTCACAATTCTCCAAGCAGCAAGCCCTTAGGTCTCTTGGGTTGAAGTTCAAAGAACTTGAGCTGTTTGGGGTCTATGAGAGTAAATTTGTAGAGAAAATCTTTACAGAGCTGATGCTTGCCATCGACACACAGCAAACTGGGCAGGTTCTGTGTAACAACCATCTCCCTTCTCTGAACAATAACAGGAAACAGCTCAGAAGACAGGTGATATGGTCCTCCACTGGAAAAAGCAGCACTGTGAAGAGGGAGGGAGCTGGTGAGTGAGCGCACCTCTGTTCTCCTGCAGAGTCATCCCGGGCAGTCCCCAACCCCGGCCACTTTCCTCTGGCCTCAACTACTTCCCTTTGCTATAAAAGTCCTGTCACAACAGACAACAGTTCTTCTGTTGTTGTTGTTTTCCTTTTCTAGGTTACAGTCATGGAACACAAACACATTTCAGACTATATGGAATTACAAAGTATAGAGGTGGGAAACCCTCTGCTATCCACGTTCATTTTATGGACAATGGGAGCCTAAGCTAAAAGTGGGGGAGTGATTGCTACAGAAGACAGGCTCCCAACTCCCCACTGAGGGCTCCATCTGCTACACCATGACCCTCTGGGACAAGCCAGCCTCTGCAGCTTCCCTCCACCATATCAAGGTGTTCATGGCCAACCCTAACCCTGGCCAGCAGTCACTCACCTCAGGCCCCAAGACAACTGGTGAAAAGTACAAGTTCATGTACTGCTTTTAGTTTAAATTCTGATTCCCTTTATACATTCTGTGGGGACTCAGGTTAGGGAAAATGCAATAATCCTCAATAAACTACAAGGGAGTCTGTAAGTCATGACCCTTCTGAATTCAAAAGAACACTGAATCCTTTTCATGAATTGTCACATCTGTATTAAGACCATGGCCACTTGGGGAAGTTAGGCATTTTTCAGGCCTCAAACACAGGTGAGCTGTGTGCAAACGCGTCTTAGTGCAGACTCCCCCACCGTGCTGAAGACTGATACCATGTCTTAAATTAGTTTATCTCAAGGGCAGACAAAATACTTCTATCACATTAATTTTACAAACATTTATAGCAAGTCGTCAGTGCAGGGTCAGAGAAAACAAGATGCTGTAGTGCTTAAAATCTTGGTTCTCAAAGAGAACCCTGACAAAGTATCTTCCCTTCTCCCTTCACTACCCCAGAGATACCCTCTCCATAGAGGTGACAGTGAAAAGAAACATTCCTTACTTCCTTGAGGAAAAAACTTCCTGAGATCAGCCTTGAGATACTGACTCCAAGGGGAAGAAATACACCTCCCCTGCTATCATCAGAGGCAAATAAAACACAGAATCACTGCCAAGTGGAACTCTAAGACATTAGTTATGATCTAGTCCCTCCCTCAATTAAAAAAAACTGAAGCTCTTTCTTGGGCACAAAGCTGCCCCAACGCATCTCCTTAGAAAGGTCTCGAAACAATCTGAACAAAATTTAGGCAAAAATCTTTTAGAACTAAATGAGTGTCAAATGGCTGAGAAGATCCTGTAGAGAAGTCCTCCTCCCTCTCGGCTCGGTCGGTGAAGGCCTCAAGGAAGCGCACAGCCTTCCTTTCTGGGGAGGGGAGATCGCAGTCCCCCCAGGGTCCCCGCGGACCTGACCGGTCAGCCGGCATCAAAGCTCTGGACCCACGCAGAGCTCTCAGGCTATTTCAACGCAGGGAAACAGCAGAGGTGTAAAAGCACTTTCTGACGGAGCATTTGGAATGCCCATTTCTCCTCTTTCTACAGTAATAAGCCAACTGGGATGTACTTAGTGTACAGAGTTACCTTTCCTGGCAGCTAGAAGCCGCACACCAGGGAGAACCGGCACAGGCCGGGTCTGGCAGCCTTCTGACGCAGGCGCCCCTGCGGCTGTCTCTCGGCCCGAGTTACTTTAGAAGGCAGGGTTCCCCAGCTCGGTCCCTCCCCAGCACCTCACAGGCGCGCCTCACAGACAGCCCTCCCGGGCCCCGGACGCACACCTCGGCCCGGGTCTCCTGGGGTCTGTCACGCGGGGCCCTGCAGCCCCTGGCCGGGCGTCTCCTTGGCCTTCTTGCAGGTGTACAGCCACTTAATGATGCGCGCGTTCCTCTCGACCACCGAGGTGGTGCTGGGCACCTGCTCCGCCAGCTCCTCCTCCTGCAGCCCCTCGTCTTCCCCGCTGCGCCGGGAGAAGCCGCTGTCGGAGGTGGCCACGCTCACGCTGCGGACCTTGAGGGCGCCGCGGTCCGACTCAGCCGAGAAGTTCTCCCGCCCGAGCGCCTCCACCACGTCGGGCTCCAGGCCGCAGTACTGGAAGAAAGTGTCCGATTCGGCCAAGGACGCGGAGTAGCGCGAGCTGAGGTCGGACTGCGAGCGCTGCAGCCCCCGGCGCCTCGCCCCCAGCAGCTCCGCGCCGCGGGGCGCAGCCGGGACCCTGGGGGGCGTCCCGACGGACCGGGCGGGCGCGGGGGCCGTGGAGGGGCCAGGCTCGGCCCGGGCGGCCCCCTGGGCCCTGACCCCCCACTCCGCTCCCACCCGGGCGGCGCCGGGAGGCTCGGGCGTCTTGTCCTTGCTCGGCCCCTGGAAGAGCTTCTTCACCAGGCTTGCCCTGGGGCTGTCGGCCCCCGACGCTCGGGCGAACTCGCACTTCTGACGGTATATGACCAGCGAGTCCGGCCTTAGCGGCTTCCGCGCTATAGCCCTGCGCACCCCGGGCCCGGGGACGCACGCCTGCCCTCCGGTCGCCTCGGGGCTGCTGCCCCCGCCAGCCGGGCCTGGGCCGGTCCTAGGCGGGCCGCGCACGTACTTGGCGCGGTCGGCCGCCAGCCTCTCCACCGCGCTCCTGCGAGCCGGCCCAGCCGCGTCCGGGGCCGCGGGGGTCCCGGAGTCCCGGGACAAGAGCCGCGCGCTCGCGGGGGCGTCCAGAGCGCGCATCCTCCAGGCCCGGCCCACTGCGGAGACGCTCTCGGACTGCGCGCGGTCGTCAGCGGACCAGCTCCGGAGTCGGTTCCGTGTGAGCAGCGGCGCCCCGGTGCCCGGCCGCCCGGGGCGGGGGCAGAGTCCGCTCGGACTGAAGTACCGCCTGCCGGCCCCGCCCCTCCCGGCCCGCCCTCGCCTCGCGCCGGGCCCGCCCGCCTGTTCAGGGTCCCGCCGGGCTTCGCGCGGACCTGCTCCGGGGTCAGGGCCGAGCCCCGCGGGCCCGCAAGGCAGAGGGGCGGGGAGGGGCCAAGTCGGTGCGGCCCCGGGGGCCCACCGCCCCTCCCGGCCGCGGGGCGCGGTCTCCTCCGACGCCGGCACTTCCGGAGCCGGGAGGGCAGAGCGGCTCCGGCACCACCCCCCCACCCGGCAGGTGTCTCCTGCCCTTTGAATTCTTAAAGTGACCTCGGGATGTTTGAAAAGTGACTTTAATTTCCTGGAGTGCTCTTGCAGGGCACTCCTCTTAAACTGTAGGAAAGAAACGGCTATGACGCGCCGCAGGACAGGTCAGTCTGTGTGTCAGGCAGAAGGGAACCAGGGACCGGGACTGGGTCCAGGCTCAGCCAGACGGCCTGCCGGTGGCCCGACCAGACTGGACCGTCTGATGCCAGAGCTCGAGAGACAGCAGCGACTGCGGAGGCAAGGCTCAGGGATTCGGGAAAAGCCTGAACACATTCCCAGAAGACTGCTGTTTTTACCGTAATCAGTGTAATACGGAAACCACGGGTTCACCAGGGGAGTGAATCAGTCTAGGAATGCTGAAAAAGTCTAAGGGAGAACATTGCCAAAATTCCATTATTTCTAAAGTTGGACAAAGGACTAACGATATCTGCCAGACAGTGATATGGCCACGTTATCTCCTGTGAAACCAACTCCATGGTACGCTGACCTTTCAAGGTTGTGGCTGAGTGCGCCTGGTGCGGAGCAACACCTGGCTGCGGGCAACTAGCTGCCTCAGGTCTGGGTCTGATGGTTTTGGTTTTTTGTTTGTTTGTTTTTTTAACAGAAATGCCAATGGGCACCAAGCGGACTGGTGGTGAGTGAGCAGGGGCAGAAGCTCAATGATTTCAAACAGGTTTGGCAAACCTGCACCCACTGACCACCAACCACCCAGAATCCCAGCAGGTGCCAAATGGGTCTTCAGACCTGGAGTTTCTCTGAGGTTATATCCTATAGTCAGTGATAGAAACACAAGAAACCAGGTCTCCTGAGAACCAGGCTACCCAGTTACTGTCACCAGAAAATGCCACACTGAAGTGAAAAGATGCCTGTCGCCCTGAAACTGGCTGAGAGAGAGAGAGAGATGGAGCCTCCGCTAGCTCCAGGGATGGACAGATAGCATACTGGTGGTGGGAGGGCCTGGTGGGAGCCCAAAGCCCAGCTTTTACTCAGGCCACCGTGTCTATTGTCAGTCAGAGAAAACACATATTTTTAATTGCTTAGCCCCAAATGCCTCCTTTTCATGTTTACACTGGGGCAGTTGCAGCAGTTCAGAGAGAGAGAACTCCTAAGCATAGGGTATCTGGGATTTGTCTGAGCCTGGGTCCACCATTTATTAGCTACGTTCCATTGGACAGAAAACAAATCTCTCAGGGCCTTTGCTCTGTCATTTGTAAAAATCTTCATTTGTATAGCTTAGAACATTCACTGCTTTTTAGTGAGCACTAAATGAGGTCTCTGCCCTGGCTTCTGGAGAGGCTGTCAGGTTGAACTTCTCGGTGTTCCTTGTTAGGGCCAGGTTGCTCCACTGTAAACTGGACCGCATTACTCCCACCGGCTGGGACATTGATTAATGAGATTAGGCATATAAAGGGCTTAGCGCTATGTCTGGTACAGATCAGATTTTCTTTTTAAAAATTTTTTTATTTGGAAGACAGTTGCTTTACAACACAGACGAACTTTTCAATAAATAAATGTTTTGATTATGGTGGTTATGATTAGTGGATTATCACATTTTTAAATAAGGTTAGAGAATTCACATATGAGTATTGAATAAAACTACTATAAAGTTGTATTTAAGGCAAAGATATTAAGATACTGACAAAATTTTCTCCATAAATTTTTCTCACTGCTCAGCTGGTAGCTTAGACTTTGAGCCTCATTTATCCCTGGCATCATCTCCAAAGACATGATCAGAGCAGGAATAATGCTTACAGACCCAATGATCCAGAAGCTCTCCTCCAGAGAATATGTCCTGTGGAACCAAGAAGAGATGTGTTCACAGTATGAAGATATTCACTGCAGACAAGCAATTGAAATCAACATGTATTCAACAAAAGGAAGAAAGTTAGATCATGGATGACACACCCATGGGACGGAGCATCATGCAACCGTTTACAGTCATGCTTCCATAGGATATTTTATGGAGTGCAAATGATCAGGATGTATGTGAAATTTTAAAAATAGGACAAGTATAGTGGCAGTCTTGAGTAAATAGCTAAATATCATGAAACCTACAGAGACTAAATCATGAAGAAATAGAAAGTCCACATAGACCTGTAGCTAGTAGGAGATTGAATGAGATATCAGATGTCTCCCATCAAGAAGAAACCTTGTACCTGATTATTGACTGACAAACTTTTAAAGAAGAACTAATAACCAATTCTTCTTAACTTTTCACCAAAAAGTGAAGAGGAGGGAACACTTCCTAACTCGTTCTATAAGGTCTGCATTACCCTCATACCAAAACCAAACAAAGATAAAATAAGAAATCTGCATATTAATATCCCTTATGAACATTAATGCAAAATTGCTTAACAAAATACTAACAAGCACAATTCAGCAGCATACTGAAAGGATTATCTACAAGTGGGATTTATTTCTGGAATGCAAGGGTGGTTCAATGTACGAAAATAAAATAATATAATATCAACAGAATGAAGAGAAAGAAAAACATACAAAGTCATTACAATTGATTCAAAAAAAGCACTTGACAAAATTCAACATATTTTCAAGATAAAAACATGCAACAAACTAAGAATAGAAGGAAATTACTTCAATGTAAAAAAAGTCATACGTGAAAAAGCTAGAGTGAACATTAGACTCAACAGTAAGAGACTGAAAGCTTTTTGTCTAAAATTAGGAACAGGGCAAGGGTGCCTGCTCTCACCACTTCTATTCCGTGCAGTACTGAGTTCCAGCCAGAGTAATATGGCAAGAAAAAGACACAAAGCCATAGATTAGAGACACAGATTAGAAAGGAAGAAGTAAAATTTCCTCTGTTTGCAGATGATGTTATCTTATATGTAGCAAATGCTGAAGATTCCAGGGGAAAAAAAAAAAACTGTTAGAAAAAAATTCAGGAAAGTAGGAGGATGCAGGTTAACACACAAAAATCAGCTGCACTTACATGCACTAACTGATTAATCTGAAAAGAAAATTACAAAACAATTGCATTTACTACGGTATCCAAATAATGAGTAAAATATTTAGGAATTAAACCAGGAGGTAAAAGACTTATATGATGAAAACTACAAAACACCACTAAAAGAAATTAAAGAAGACATAAATTGAGCTACATCCCATGTAATAGTTTGGAAGACTTAATCTTGTTAAAAACCCAATACAACCCCAAATCATCTATAAATTAAATCTAGTCCCTATGTAAATCCTAATGATATTTTTGCAGAAATAGGAAAAAAAAAAAAACCTATCCTAAAATTAATCTAAAACATCTAAGAGCCCCAAAGAGCAAAAAAAAAAAAAAAAAAAGCTTGAAAAAGAAGAAAAAATTGGAGGACTTACACTCCTGGTTTTATAACTTACTGCCAAGCTAAATCAAAAAAGCATGATGTTAACATAAAGACAGATTAAAGACCAGTGGAATAGAATAGATTCTTAAAAGAAACCCTCAGATATATGGTTGAATGAATTTTTATAGGGAGTGCCAAGATGAATAAGGAGGGGATAGTCTTTGCAACAAACGGTGCTAGATAAACTGGGTATCTTCATGCAAAAGAATGCAAGTGGACTTAAATCAACTTGGATCAAGAACCTAAATATAAGACCTAACACAATACAAATCTTCGAAGAAGACATAGGACCAAACTTTACAACATTGAAATTAGCAGTGATTCTTGGATATGACACCAAAGGCACAGGCAACAACAACAAAAAAAACCAAGTTGAAATTCATAAAAGTATTTTAAATGTATGTATCAAAATCACTATTCACAGACTAAAATGGCAACCCACAGAATGGGAGAAGATATTTGCCAATCATGTATCTGACACAGATTTAATAACCAGAATGTATAGAAAACTCCCACAATTCAGCAACACAAAAGCCCAATTCAAAAACTGACCATAAATTTAGACATTTCTCCAAAAAAGATTACACAAGTCGTCAGTGAGCATGTGAAAAGGTGTTCAATATCGGTCATCATTAGGAAAACGTAAATCCAAACTACAAAGACAGACCGCTTCACGCCCATCAGGACGGCGACTGTCGAGAAAGAAAGAAAGAAAGCTCAGAAAGCAGCGCGTGTGGTGATGCTTTGGAGACACTGGGACCCTGTGTGCTCTTGGCGTAGAATGACGAAACCTCCGTGGAAAAAAATTACAACTAGAGTTATCTTGTGTCCCAACAATTACCCTTCTGGTTATACATCCAAAAGAAATGAAAGCAAGATCTTGAGGAGATATTTGTATACCAAGTTCATAGTAACTTTGTTCACAATAGCTAAAATATTGAAGCAACCCAAGAGTCCTTCAGTAGATAAATGGATCAGCAAAATGTGTATATATCCAACAGAATTTCATTCAGCCGGAAAAAGGAAGAAATTATTGCAATGGACTGCAACATGGACGACCTTGAAGACATTATGCCAAGAGAAATAGGCCAGTTACAAAAAGACAAATACAGTGTGTCTCCACTTATGGAGTTACTTAGGGTAGTCAAAAAACCGTGAAGACAGAAATGTTAATGGTGGTAGCCTGGGCTAGGGGGGCGGATTCTGGAGAGTGATTGTTTAATGGGTTGAGTTTCAGTCTTAAGAGAGAAAGAGTTATGGAGATGGATGGTGGTGATCGTTGCACGACAGTGTGAATACATTTAACATCACTGAACTGAACACTTGAAATGGTTAAGATGCTAATTGTCATGTTATACAAGTAACAAGAAATATTTTACCATAATAAAAAAGTGGAAAAAAGCAAAACCTGTGATACAATCATACCCTAACTCAGAAATAGGAATAAATTGATCCACCCAACTTGGGTGAATCTATAGTGAATTGTGTTGAAAAAAAGTCCATCCTGAAAGTTTACACATGTATGGTTTTATTTGTGTAGCATTCTCATAATGACAAAACTGTAGCAATGCACACATCGGTGGTGCCAAGGCTAAGGGAAGAAGTGGGAGAGAAGAGGGGCTAAGTGCAAAATGGCAGCATGAGACAGCGCTGTGGTGACTGGAACGTTCTGCATCTGTGCTGTGTGACTGTCAGTATCCTGGTTTTGAAATTTTATTATGGTTTTGCAGATATCACCATCGGGATAAACTGGGTAGGGGACACACTGCGTATCTCTGTATTTTTCTTGTATCTGCACGTGATGCTGTCTTTTTATCTCCAAATATGTTTCACAATTAAAAACTAAAACAGCAGTGTAAACCAGTGAATAAATAAATCTGTGTATCAGTTATTCCAGTCCTTCAGGTTCTGAGCATGTTGTAGAACATGTTTGTCTATGTAGAACACATTTACTGGCACTTACTGTATGCAGAACACCATTCCAGCTGTCAAGATACAGCAAAAAACCACGCTAAAAAAATAAGCATAAGCCATACTTCAATTTATGCATTTTTTCACAAGTTGATTTACTGATAGTTTTTCTGCTTGATGATCAAAGTGTTCCAAATGTCTGCGTGTGTTCCTGTGCCAATTCATCCTCTTCTAGTTAAGCCTGTTTTACTTCAATATATGCACAACCAGGAAAAAATTATTATGGCATTTTGCTCTCCATTGTGTTTAATTATAGGGGCTCCCTGACTTATCAACACCTAGATTCAAGGGATTAGATCTGATAGAGTGCCTGAAGAACTGTGGATGGAGGTTCGTGACATTGTACAGGAGGTAGCGATCAAGACCATCCCCAAGAAAAAGAACTGCAAAAAGGCAAAATGGTTGTATGAGAAGAGCTTACAAATAGCTGAGAAAAGAAGAGACGTGAAAGACAAAGAAGAAAAGGAAAGACACACCCATCTGAAAGCAGAGTTCCAAAGAATAGCAAGGACAGATAAGAAAGCCTTCCTCAGTGATCAACGCAAAGAAACAGAAAAACAATAGAATGGGAAAGACTAGAGATTTATTCAAGAAAATATTTCATGCAAAGATGGGCACAATAAAAGACAGAAATGGTATGGACCTAACAGAAGCAGATATTATGAGGTGGCAAGAATACACAGAATAACTATACAAAATAGATCTTTATGACCCAGATAACAAATATGGTGTGATCACTCACCTAGAGCCAGACATCCTGGAATGCAAAGTCAAGTGGGCCTTAGGAAGCATCACTATGAACAAAGCTAGTACAGGTGATGAAATTCCAGTTGAGCTATTTCAAATTCTAAAAGATGATGCTGTGAAAGTGCTGTACTCAATATGCCAGCAAATTTGGAAAACTCAGCAGTGACCCCCAGGACTGGAAAAGGTCAGTTTTAATTCCAATCCCAAAGAAAGGCAATGCCAAAGAATGTTCAAACTACCGCACAATTGCACTCATCTCACACGCTAGTAAAGTAATGCTCAAAATTCTCCAAGCCAAGCTTCAACAGTACATGAACTATGAACTTCCAGATGTTCAAACTGGATTTAGAGGCAGAGGAACCAGAGATCAAATTGCCAACATCCTTTGGATCATCGAAAAAGCAAAAGAGTTCCAGAAAAAACATCTACTTCTGTTTTATTGACTATACCAAAGCCTTTGACTGTGTGGATCACAGCAAACTTTGGAAAATTCTTCAAGAGATGGGAATACCAGACCACCTGACCTGCCTATTGAGAAATCTGTATGCAGGTCAAGAAGCAACAGTTAGAACTGGACATGGAACAACAGACTGGTCCCAAATAAGAAAAGGAGTACATCAAGGCTGTATATTGTCACTCTGCTTATTTAACTTATATGCAGAGTACATCATGTGAAATGCCTGGCTGGATAAAGCACAAGCTGGAATCAAGATTGCCGGGATAAATGTCAATAACCTCAGATATGCAGATGACACCACACTTATGGTAGAAAGTGAAGAAAAACTAAAGAACCTCCTGATGAAAATGAAAGAGGAGAGTGAAAAAGTTGGCTTAAAGCTGAACATTCAGAAACCGAAGATCATGGCATCTGGTCCCATCATTTCATGGCAAATGGATGGGGAAACAATGGAAACAGTGAGGGACTCCAAGATCACTGCAGATGGTGACTGCAGCCGTGACACTAAATGACGCTTCTTGGAAGAAAAGCTGTGACCAACCTAGCCAGCATACTAAAAGGCAGAGACATTACATTGGCAACAAGGTCTGTCTAGTTAAAACTATGGTTTTTCCAGTAGTCATGTATGGATGTGAGAGTTGGACTATAAAGAAAGCTGAGCAATGAATAATTGATGCTTTTGAACTGTGGTGCTTGAAGAATTGATGCTTTTGAAGACTTGAGAGTCCCTTGGACTGCCAGGAGATCCATCCAGTCAATCCAAAAGGAAATCAGTCCTGAATATTCATTGGAAGGACTGATGTTGAAGCTGAAGCTCCAATACTTTGGCTACCTAATGCAAAGAACTGACTCATTGGAAAAGACCCTGATGCTGGAAAAGATTGACGGTGGAAGGAGAAGGGGATGACAGAGGATGAGATGGTTGAATGGCATCATTGACTCGATGGCCATGAGTTTGAGTAAACTCTGGGAGTTGGTGATGGACAGGGGAGCATGTCATACTGCAGTCCATGGGGTTGCAGAGAGTTGGACTCTCCTGAGCCACTGAACTGAACTGACTTTAAAAATTAGGGTTAGGGGATCCTGAGCATAAGAGAACATGAAAAGGATCCATTTCTGCTGTAGTGAGACATTCCCCCCATAGACTTATTACTTGAAATCATACTATTTAATCATAGTCCTAGTGTTATGACTAGCGCAGTAGCTTATACCATTCAGCCAAAGTCACACTATTAATATGATAGTTCTATTTGTTATTGACACACATGAGATTGGCACAGCTTCAGCTGCTTATGGACTAAAATAGTGGTTGTGGTTGATAATCCATAATACATATGCTTTCTTTTCCCAGTTAGGAACATCTAGGTCATTCCCTGCTCTGTGCTTCAGAAGAAGGTGGATAACAAAATAAAGATAGATATAGAGGATATTTCCTGGCATTTGGGGATCATCAGCTCAGCCCTGGATAAAGGGGTTGATGGAGAGGAAGTGGAATGAGCTCAGTTAAAAGACAATAAACCTGATTCAGGGCAGCACATGATATTGTAAGAGTCACACTTTCCTGGTACCTTTCTACCTCCAGACTTGATCAAAATCTCCTGGACCTGGATTGGAAGATGCATCAGAAAGGAAATTAGAGGCTAATAATGGTGGGTGTCTTGGTCCTGCCCTTCTCCTTCCAGCTGAGCATTGGAGACTGGCTGGTGGGGAAAGATGAGACAAAGTTTGACAGGCATGGGCTCTGAGAGCAGAGGAGCCCAGGAGACCATCTCTTGGTCTGTGTGTCCTCCCTGGAGACTGAATCTTGGCGGGGGACATGCTTCACTGAGCAGGGCCTCGGAGCTGGACCTGGACCCCTAGGGCTGAGGCAGGACTCAGCAAAGAGCAGCAGGGATGGATGACCAGAGGCCAGAGCGGGCAAGGCAGGTGATGACAACCTGAAACCCAGTTGCCACCCAGCCTGGGAGCCTGGGTGAGACCCTGTGTAAACGAGTGGGCAGAACATCCAAACCAAGGGAGCAAAAAGAGCTGGAATTTTTTCCTGCAAATATTAGGAGCTAAATGGACATTTGTTAGCAAGATTTGTTATCATAAACATTCTAACACTCCTCTTAACACAGAGAATTTTGGTTACAAACCATAGTTACAAAATTTAATTTATCTTGCATTCAAAGACATGTTTAAAGTTAAGGATTGCATCGATTTTTTTAAATGAATCTCTTATTTGAGTAGAAAGTAAATTATAGAATAATATGTACATTTTGATATCAAAATAACTTTAAAAGAATAGAAAACAAGATGCTATTTTGCATGCAAACCTATAATAATAATAGAAAAAACATAGAAAAATATGGTATGAATGTACACTAAATTTATCATAGAAGTTTCCTCTAGGGAGGGACAGAATGGGACAGGAACTTCAACTATAGCTACAATGTTTGTTTTGAGGAAAAAAAGTATTTAAGACAAGCATTAAAATATGTAGGTTTCACTTTCTCTCTCTTTCTTGCTCTCGGATAAGCCTTCAGTGTGAAGTGCTGATGTATCATCTACTAGTTCTTTTCCTCAGTTGCAGCTGATATTGATGTTGGGGCAGTGTGTGTGTCTGAAGATGTGTTGGATTGTAACTATTATTGTAAATTTGACATACTGGTAGTCAAGTTGGATGTCACAAATAGAATTTCAGCATGAGGGGATTGGGGGTGAAACTTTCCAGGGAACAGAAACAAAGGCTTCAACCTAAAACAGTTGAATGCCATTTTCAAATGGGGGAAATCTGGTGCCGGGGAAAGCGGAACCTGAAAAGAAAGAAGCTGCTTTGACTGGTGAGAGGGGAACATCGTGTGGACATGAGGCAGAAAACCAGCACTGAAGGTGTGTGTAAAGAGGAGGCGGCTGGTTGGCTGGCTGAAATACACGTGGAGGTGAGCGTGACAAGAGCCAAACCTGGAGGGGGACTATTTACTCCAGAGAGAAAATAGTGGAATACAGTACGATATCAAGCAAAAGAAAACCCATCAAGCAACCTCTCCCCACATCAGGACACACTCCACTCTCTTTCCTGTTGCGGATAGTGCTAACAAACTCCACAGGAGTTTAAAGGAAAATATTTAAAATAAAAAAGAGATTGGTTTCTCTTTAAGATGAGAAATACCTGATATACTATTTATAAATACATGTAATGAAAATGATATTAAACCGCATTTTGCAGGATAAGATTGAATCAGATTGTTTTCTAAACACAATGCTATGCTGTGCTAAGTCACTTCAGTCGTGGCCGACTCTGTGCGACCCCATTGACAGCAGCCCACCAGGCTCCCCCATCCCTGGGATTCTCCAGGCAAGAACACTAGAGTGGGTTGCCATTTCCTTGTCCAATGCATGAAAGTGAAAAGTGAAAGTGAAGTCGTTTCCAACTCTTAGCGACACCATGGACTGCAGCCTACCAGGCTCCTCCATCCATGGGATTTTCCAGGCAAGAGTACTGGAGTGGGGTGCCATTGCCTTCTCTGCTAAACACAATACTCAAGTCAATTAAGCAAACAGCCAGTATGAAAACCTCAAAACTTAGATGAAATCCAGCTGTTGAAGCCTGACTGATGTGTTATGACAAACCCACAAACGAAAGCATAGATGCAGTCTGACCTTACTGTCTCAATTTAGTTACAGTGAATCCGGATCTTAGAAAGTTCTTTAACAGGAGAAACTTGTCAAATTACCAGGAAATATTCTTGTCTTTTTTTCTTTCTTTCTTTCTCTATTATTTGAGAGACATAAATCTTGAGTATAAGATGCCCATGCATTATTTACTAAATTTTTCCATTTTTAATTGAATTTGATATTTGTAGTGATATGTGGAATTCAAGTGTCTAAAGAAATACACTGGAGTGTAACTGTTACAGTAAAACTGCCCTCAAACCAAGGTAAACCTTCTCCACCATGGGACACGTCGGGTGCCTCGTTGAATGCTCCTTAAGAGAAATAATGAACAGACACTGGAAACCAAAGCGTGAGTGATGCTATACAAATGAGCTCTCTCTGCTGTTTACTTATCACCAGACTACAGCTTTAAAATTAAATACCCCCACCTGAGTACATAAAATTATATTGAAACACTATTATTTTCATTCTAAGAGAACATCAAATAAAAATTACACAAAATACCTTCCCATAGTCCAAAAGCCATCAATGCAAGCTGAGCAAATTAAGGAAGTTTTGACATGGTGCTTCTTTAAATATTTCACAAAGATTGTAATGAAAAGATGACACCTATTTGGGGGAGATGGTTTAATATCTACCCAATAGGAGAGACTGAATTTATTTGCATATCTCTTTATTATGGTAAAGAATCTGCCTGCAATGCGGGAGACCTGGGTTCTACCCCTGAGTTGGGAAGATCCCCTGGAGAAGGGAAAGGCTACCCACTCCAGTGTTCTGGCCTGAAGAATTCCATGGACCGTATAGTCCATGGGGTGGCAAAGAGTCGGACACGACTGAGTGATTTTCACTTATTATTTTTAAGGCTTGTTTTCCCCATTTTAAGTGTAACGTAGAAATGAAAACAAAGCAAACAGTACTGCCCATGGCCCCTGGACGCACAAACTTACAGGGCAGGGTTGCACTGATTCTACGCCGCAGCCTGGTTCAGCCTGAGCCCTGCAAGCTGGTGCTCGGGGGCCGTGCTGCTGCTGGGTGTTCCCCTGCTGCTCAGCCAACCGTCCTCAGTGGTCTCTGCTTCTAGCCACATGCCCCTGCAGCCCACCTCCATCGTTTCTGCTTTGTGCTTGCTCTCCCTCTGAGATTATTCAGCAGCCTTACTCACAGGAAACTTGATAGGAGTTCAGACTCTGCCTGGTGCTGTCAGTTCAGTTCAGTTCACTCAGTCATATCCACTCTTTGAAACCCCATGGACTGCAGCACGCCAGGCCTCCCTGTCCATCACCAACTCTTGGAGTTTACACGAACTCATGTCCATTGAGTTGGTGATGCCATCCAACCACCTCATCCTCTGTCGTCCCCTTCTCCTCCTGCCTTCAATCTTTCCCAGCATCAGGGTCTTTTCAAATGAGTCAGTTCTTCACATCAGGTGGCCAAAGTATTGGATCTTAAGCTTCAGCATCAGTCCTTCCAATGAATATTAGGACTGATTTCCTTTAGGATGGACTGGTTTGATCTCTTTGCAGTCCAAGGGACTCTCAGAGTCTTCTCCAACACCACAGTTCAAAAGCGTCAATTCTTCGGCTCTCAGCTTTCTTTATGGTCCAACTCTCACATCCATACATGACTACTGGAAAAACCATAGCCTTGACTAGATGGACCTTTGTAATATCTCTGCTTCTTAATATGCTGTCCAGGTTGGTCATAGCTTTTTTTCCAAGGAGCAAGCGTCTTTTAATTTCATGGCTGCAGTCACCATCTGCAGTGATTTTGGAGCCCAAGAAAATAAAGTCTGTCACTGTTTCCACTGTTTCCCCATCCATTTGCCATGAAGTGATGGGACCAGATGCCATGATCTTCGTTTTCTGAATGTTCAGCTTTAAGCCAACTTTTTCACTCTCTTCTTTCACTTTCATCAAGAGGCTCTTTAGTTCCTCTTCACTTTCTGCCACAAGGGTGGTGTCATCTGCATATCTGAGATTATTGACATTTCTCCTGGCAATCTTGATTCCAGCTTGTGCTTCATCCTGCCCAGCATTTCTCGAGATGTACTCTGCATATAAGTTAAATAAGCAGGGTGACGATATACAGCCTAAATGTTCTCCTTTCCCAATTTGGAGCCAGTCTGTTGTTCCATGTCCAGTTCTAACTGTTGCTTCTTGACCTGCATACAGGTTTCTCAAGAGGCAGGTCAGGTGGTCTGGTATTCCCATCCCTTTAAGAATTTTCCACAGCTTGTGGTGATCCACACAGTCAAAGGCTTAGGCATAGTCAATAAAGAAGTACTGTTTCTTAAACTTTATGCACTGTTTCCTAATCACATTATGTAGGTTCCTCAAGACCAGAACCTTTATTTTTCCATAACTGAATCCCTAACTAGCATAGTGTCTGCAAGTAGGTAACCAATAGAAGTTTGCCGGTCGGGACTCCCTGGCTCCAGGGTTAGCACACTTTGCCTTCCAATGCAGAGGGTGTGGATTCAGTTCCTGGTAAGGGAGCTAAGACGCCACATGCCTCTTCGTGAAAAACCCAAAACATAAAACAGAAGCAATATGTAACAAATTCAATAAAAACTTTAAAAATGGTCCACATTAAGGGAAAAAAAAAACCTTAAAAAAGTTTGTCCATTGATTTGTATATGTATTTTGTTGGTTAATTATTGACATCTCTGCTTTTCCGTGACTTCTTTAAATGCTTATTAAAATGCATCACTCAGATTTTTATAACTTATTTTCATGCTTTAACTTCATTCCATAATCATAAGTTTAATTGCAGTATTTTTGTTTACAAACCTTGACATATGTTTCCACATACAGATAATGGCCAATCCCTGAATGTAATGTGAAAGCTAAATTATAATTTTCAAAGTTACTAAATATAAATCTTTGATGAATGGGTTCTTTGCCTTCTTTTATTCAAGCTGAGGAATTTAAAAATGACATTACTAAGTCATTTTATTAAGTGCTTTGTTGCATTCTAGTTATAATGCAAAATTATATTAGATTAATGCTAATGAATACCAGACCACCTGATCTGCCTCTTGAGAAATTTGTATGCAGGTCAGGAAGCAACAGTTAGAACTGGACATGGAACAACAGACTGGTTCCAAATAGGAAAAGGAGTACATCAAGGTTGTATATTGTCACCCTGCTTATTTAACTTATATGCAGAGTACATCATGAGAAACGCTGGACTGGAAGAAACACAAGCTGGAATCAAGATTGCTAGGAGAAATGTCAATAACCTCAGATATGCAGATGACACCACCCTTATGGCAGAAAGTGAAGAGGAACTAAAAAGCCTCTTGATGAAAGTGAAAGACGAGAGTGAAAAAGTTGGCTTAAAGCTCAACATTCAGAAAACAAAGATCATGGCATCCGGTCCCATCACTTCATGGGAAATAGATAGGGAAACAGTGGAAACAGTGTCAGACTTTATTTTTTTGGGCTCCAAAATCACTGCAGATGGCGACTGCAGACATGAAATTAAAAGACGCTTACTCCTTGGAAGGAAAGTTATGACCAACCTAGATAGCATATTCAAAAACAGAGACATTACTTTGCCAACAAAGGTTCGTCTAGTCAAGGCTATGGTTTTTCCTGTGGTCATGTATGGATGTGAGAGTTGGACTGTGAAGAAGGCTGAGCGCTGAAGAATTGATGCTTTTGAACTGTGGAGTTGGAAAAGACTCTTGAGAGTCCCTTGGATTGCAAGGAGATCCAACCAGTCCATTCTGAAGGAGATCAGCCCTGGGATTTCCTTGGAAGGAATGATGCTAAAGCTGAAACTCCAGTACTTTGGCCACCTCATGCGAAGAGTTGACTCATTGGAAAAGACTCTGATGCTGGGAGGGATTGGGGGCAGGAGGAGAAGGGGACAACAGAGGATGAGATGGCTGGTGGCATCACTGACTCGATGGACGTGAGTCTGGGTGAACTCTGGGAGTTGGTGATGGACAGGGAGGCCTGGCGTGCTGCGATTCATGGGGTTGCAAAGAGTCGGACACGACTGAGTGACTGAACTGAACTGAACTGAATGAAGATAGAATCAGTATTTATTATAATTCATTACATAAACTTTAAAATAATTTTTTCAAAATGAGTTTGTGGAACAAAATATCAATTATTTTCTCCATCAAAGGCTGCTTTCATTTTCAGTAAAACCATTGCACAAAAGTGCTTCTTACTCTTTGTACTAATCAGTGTTAAGGTAGGCTGAGTATAAAATGCAGAGTATCTGATTATAGTTAGGGGGACTATGGATCTTTGTTTGCCTGGAACAGTTCCAGTTTATACATACTATTCTGACATTATGTTGCTCCTTTACTTTAAAAAATACCTTAGTTTGGATGGTCACTCTAGTTACACGCCAGTTCAAACCAAGTGTGTGTCTTTATGTAGGTTAGTTAACTTGTACTGGGCTCAGTTCACCATTTGTAAATGAGGAGTTTGACCTAGGTGATACATCAGGTCTGTTCACCTTTACTGTTTTGACGTGTGAATAAAGCGTAGGTCTCAAGAGGGACATTGCTTATATTAGTTTTCTCGTTTTCAGGATAACAAATTGCCTCAACAAAAATTCACAGAAAGGCTCCCTTAAAACAATTACTTAGTATAAAACAAAAATCCAAATTCTGCTCTTTGATCAGACAGTGGCAGGCTGATATTCGCTAAGCTCTGTGTGACTCATTCCTCTTGTAAAGGCTTGTCAAGAATGGCAAAACCATGTCAACAGTCAACCGTTTTCCTACACAGGTCTTAAAGTTACACAAGTAAAGTTAAATAAACTTTACCTCTTCTGTGGATAAAATCTGAGGACGGAGACAGAGAGCTGGGGAAAAGCAGGAAGAAACAATACAAACCAACAGCAAGGCAGGGGAAGCAGTATCTGCACACTAGCAACGGTGAAGTGAGGCGTGTGACGCTGCGGGAGGGGCAGGTGCCTGCTGGCAGTTCATCCACTACAGCCAGATGCCCAGGATTTTGAGATCCTCGAAAGGGATACAAGGGAACCATAAACTGTTTCAGTATTTTGAAAATGCAAATGAAAGGTTTTCATCAACTTCACAGCTGTATTAGCTTATCCAGAAGATCAGACTCCTGAGGTTTCAGCCAGCCTTCTGTGAGCCCATCATGAAGGGAGCAGGATATGATACATAAGCAGACAGGAGAAAGCCCAGTTGAGACAATTCTGTAACAAAGAAGTGCTGACCTCACTCTATTCATTTTGGATGAGACATTTTTACTATAGAAGTCAGAGTCACATGCAGTCCAGGTGTTATATACACCCCAAGACTAGTTCTTTAGCTTGGGAATTTAGGAGGAAGATTATAGGCTTTGTTGAGAAGAGCTGAAGGCGCTATGCAGTGAGAAGGATGCACACTGCCTGGTTACGGGGTTTACGCCGGATACATCAGGTGGGCCCTGCTGTCAGGGGCGGTTCTGTCTTCCCCGTGCTCTGCTCTGCTCTTTCAGGGCAGCTGGAGACATTACACCGGTTTGTTCCTTCCAGACACAGAAAACCCTCCTGTGTGTCATGGCCACTGCCCTGTGTGTCTCTGCTGCACACTTGCTCCTGTCCAGGGGTTTTACTAATAATTACACAGAGTTCTTGAATTTCACTAAGGCATTTTCTCAAATTACAGTCACTATATGCAATTTTTTTCCTACTAACTTCCATTTGATTTGCTCTGAACTTTGCCTGATGCCTGCTTTGCTAGTTGCAGAGGTCAGTGTTTCTTGTGTAGTAAACCTGACCCAGGAGGAGGGGGCCCAGGCAGGCTGTGGGGAGCAGTGATGGCTAAATGCGGCAGGCTTGGAGAGGGCTTAAGGCCAGGCCGCGGTGAGGTTTGAAATGTTGGGAGACAGGCTCACCAAATGTTTCTGGGTAGGAAAGTGACGAAACAGTGGGTTCTTAAATAAGAGTTTTCTAATTTGGGGGACTGTAAATTAAAGTCATATTTTAAACGGGACTTTTTTAGTTTAGCCCCCAACTCCAGGAAGAAAATTGTTTTCCCAAGTGATCTACAGAATTGTTGAAGAAGATATTCATAAAATGCCCAGGGAAACAAATTGCCTCTTAATCTGTCCTTTCTGTGACTCAGCTTTCACAGCAGCACTTTGAACATCTACAGTACCGAGAGCCATTCAGTTTTGGTGCCATGTAACTTTTCGAACTGACTGGAAAGCAAGATGTGTGCTTGCACGTGTGAGTCACAAAGCATCGATGTTCTGCAAAACCCTGACCCAGGCTGTGCTCAGAAAGAACAAAATCGTTCAGTATAAAAACCTGTTTAGTACTGAAAGATCTGAAAAGATAATACATTTGTTACTTTCTTAGTATACATCAGGAGCCAGGTTTTCTACCCTTCCTCTCCTCTCCTTACTGTAGAGCAAGACATCATTGTAACCATGTCAGTTATGAAAAGATGAACATTCTTTCTCTTAGGCTACTAAAATATCTCTGCTTTAGTTTAAGCTTATTTCCTTTTGCTGATTTTCATAGAAAATCAGAAAAAAAGGATCAATATCCTGTTTCTAGAAACCTGCTTCAATAATAAGGAGAACACATTCCTGTTAAAACCTCCTCTTAAGTTTTCTCTTACTATTCGGTCACCAGTCTGAATCGCTATGGTCATCTTTTTTTCCACCCTCTGTGGTCACTAGTTTTCCAACCTCTTTCTTAGAATCACTCAAGGCAGCTTCGAGTTCATCAGAAAAGCAGAAGCAAAGGGAACAGGAACTTCCTGGTACCAAAGGGGCAGCTGAGTCACTGGTCCTGGAGCAGAAGCTCCGAGTCCTGTGGGCTGAGAGAGGAGGACAGAGGGGAGGCTGCTGCTCCCCAGCAGGAGCGAGGCCGTGGGGGGCGGGTCCACGCAGGCTGGAGGCTCTCAGGATGTCCAGAGCGGGAACACTATCCCCAGCTGCCCAACAGGCAGTGAAGCGAACACACCACTCCACAGGAGTATTACTGGAAGCCAGTCGAGATGATAAAGTGACCCAATTGTTCTTTCTTAACAAGAACCTAGTGTGCTTCATCTTGAGTTTAATATTTCAAATAGTGACATTTTAACCTGAGAAGAAGAAAACATTGGTGTCAAATGTGGTCACATGCTTATAATTCTCTCTATAAAGATAGATAGGCTTTGTGCAGATGTTAATCTTCAATAAATATGATTTCACATAATCGACTGAAGTTCTCATGTTATGTGAAGTTGTTCTGAGGGGGCAGATGAAGGTTAAGGAACCTAAAAATCTATATTAGGAAACCTGACTATTGTGTTCATGTCTGTGCCAAGTAATGAGGGGGCAGCTGGAAGAAACGCAATAGCCTGGCACCTCCACCCTGGGCAGCACAGGATGAGTGACCTTCTGTTGGCACCTCCACCCTGGGCAGCACAGGACGAGTAGCCTTCTGTTGGCACCTCCACCCTGGGCAGCACAGGACGAGTGACCTTCTGGGACACAGTGCAAGCTGGTATCTTAAGCAACATTGCATCCCCCTCTGAATCAAAGGGATTAGGAAGTTTCTAAAACTGATGACTAAGAACTGGATATTAATTAAACAAGAAGGTAAATAATAAATTATCTGTGCAAAGATAGATTTCCTGAGATAATCGAGAGTTTAATAATCTATGTTGTACTTTGGAAGGAAGTTCATTCATTTTGGGGAACTTTTTTCTTAAAGACACAGGCAATGATAGAGCAGGAGGCCTGGCTGTGCGAGCCTGCTCCAGGGTCTGGCCCACAGAGCAGGTTCTGATTGTAAATCAGCTGGGGATGGAGGAGAGTGCTGGTTGTAAAGCCAGGAAGTCTGGAGCCAAGTCCTGGCTCTGTCAGCGACAAAGCCTGACATATTGCACAAGATAGGCTCACCTTCCTCGTGAGGTTTTGTAGGGATGGTGAAGGGTAGTATGTGGAGAAATCTTGGATGCAGTCAGCAGCCTTTCCTCCTCTCTAATGAATTCTTTTCCTGTTCACCCACAGATAATCCTCTTTCCCTCAATTCTGAAACCCTTGGGCTCCCTAAGTTACAAAGTGTACTCGGTACAGCAGGCAGGAGAGTATTCGTCATTCCCCAAAGTCCCCACAGTGCCCTCGGGGCAGGAAAGTCTACCGGAAATTCCTGACAGCCAGCTGAGGCGATTTACACTAGTCTTTTTCCCCAAGAACGCTCTCTCTTCTGCCCCAAGGGCACCCTTGGGCTCCCGTGATGGGGAGTATGCACCCCTGTGTTGTGAAAGAGCCACATCAATCATCAGGACTTGACTCTGGTTTTTATTAGACGAGGATGAAATAGCACACATGGAGACTGCTCTGTCGATCATTATAATTTCTAGCAAACCGGAAGTGTGTCCTGCTCACGGCACGGTCCTTCACCTCTTGCTGCTTCTGTGCCCTCTGCTCTGACTCTGCAGTCCCTTCCCAGCCCTTTGACCTCAGGCGGTCACCTGACTCACTCAGGCCCACAGGACGCCCGCTGCCCTGGAGCCCAGAGGCCCGAGGAGCCTTCTGTTCTGCTGCATCCTTGCTCCTGGCCTCGTGAGGGGTGTGGTGCTTTTGAAACGGGGCCTCATGGTCCTTGCCGCCGTGTCCTTCAGCCTGGCTTTGTCTATGGAAAAACTTTAGCCACAGAGTGAGTTTAATCAGAGAAGTGAGAGCAGCAGAAACAAATGAAAACAGTCAAAGGAGACCAAATATTAATAGTCATTAAGCAAAGTCAAGGACCTTCAGTCCCTCCTCAAGGGCTATAGATAACATTCTGGGCCATGACCTGCGAGCTGTCTTGTAGATACTGAACCCCGCCAGGTGGAAGCGTTAACTACTTGATGACCGGACTGTAGCCATGTCATAAGGCACCATAATTCTGAGAACTGGCCTCAAGGAACAAACCGACCCTGGAACTGAAGACTAACTGTACTTAAAACAATCAAGATGATGCTGATCAGACCACCGATGACCAATTTCAAGACGATCGTCAGAGCTGACTGTGCTGTTTCAACATGGAGCCCCCTCCCTCTGTCTGTAAAAGTTCTTGCCCCCTGATTGTCAGTGAGAGAGAGTTGGCCATTGGACAGGAGTCTACCCTCCTGCCCAGTTGCCAGCATCCAAAATAAAGCAAATTTTCCTTTCCATCAACCTAAGAGATTTGGAAATGTTGTGCTTTCATGAAGCAGGCAAAACAGCAGATCACTGGTGACTTTGTGAGAATAAGAAGGACCTTTCAGGACCTGTAGGGATTCTTTCCCGAGAAGGCAATGGCACCCCACTCCAGCACTCTTGCCTGGAAAATCCCATGGACAGAGGAGCCTGGTGGGCTGCAGTCCATGGGGTCGCTAAGAGTCGGACACGACTGAGCGACTTCACTTTCACTTTTCACTTTCATGCATTGGAGAAGGAAATGGCAACCCACTCCAGCGCTCTTGCCTGGAGAATCCCAGGGATGGGGGAGCCTGGTGGACTCTCGTCTACGGGGTCACACAGAGTCGGACACGACTGAAGTGACTTAGCAGCAGCAGCAGCAGCAGGAATTCTCTCCACCATCACAGTGGGAACTGAGACATTTCTACAGCAGCTGGATGAACGTTCCTCTCTTCTCCTCCTGTCACCATC
This sequence comes from Bos indicus, assembly GCF_029378745.1. Lineage (NCBI taxonomy): Eukaryota > Metazoa > Chordata > Mammalia > Artiodactyla > Bovidae > Bos > Bos indicus. Next base: position 112,806,431 of record NC_091767.1, on the reverse strand, counting down.
CCTACTTTCTCCAGGCTGGATTAACGGGCATGTGTGTGTGTGTGTGTGTGTGAGAGAGAGAAACCCCTGGGGGCAACACCCATTGTGCAGAAGTCAGGGACACCGGATGGCCTGTGTCCCAGACACAAGGCGGCCACTGTTTCTGTGTGTGATCGAGCCCGGCACCCAGGGCGTACGCTGGGTTTCGGGACTAGTTCTGGTTAGTAAAAAACATTTCTGCCTTGGGGCCTGGGATCAGAAGTGGGTGCTAGCAGAATACGTGGACTTTCAGATTCCAGGGAAATACCATGCATCCTGACTAGCAGAATGCTGAGTGAATGATTCTAACACTGGAAAGGACAGACTGAGGTGATCGATTCCAAGATCAGTGTGCTATTTCAGCACTAACTCATTTCTAATTTCCCTCCGTTTGCGTTTCCTTATTTGACAGTTAGTCAGTTTGTTCTTGATGGGGAATGCCTGGTCCCCCCTCTTCCTGGAGAAACTCTGGGCTGTGGGTCTCGGCCTGGCTGCCCTTTCCCCGGCCCATCTCATTTCCATGCAGCCCCTGTAGCCTCAGATCAAACAACACAGCCTCAACTGAAGAGAGAAGCAGCAGCTCTGGAGAACTCTCTGGAAATCCACTGAAGATTTTGCCAAGGGAAGGAGAAAGTCTCCTAGATGACAAAACAGGGTAGTAGCTAGGGACTGTTCAGGGGCCTCTGGTCATTTAGCATATAATTTCTGATCAACCCAACACAGATTCAACCCACCCAAAGCTGTCTTACCAGGGTTCTGTTTCATCAGAGTTTAAACTGCTTTATAGTTACCACATTACTTTGCCAACAAAGGTTCATCTAGTCAAGGCTATGGTTTTTCCTGTGGTCATGTATGGATGTGCGAGTTGGACTGTGAAGAAGGCTGAGCACCGAAGAATTGATCCTTTTGAACTGTGGAGTTGGAAAAGACTCTTGAGAGTCCCTTGGACTGCAAGGAGATCCAATCAGTCCATTCTGAAGGAGATCAGCCCTGGGATTTCTTTGGAAGGAATGATGCTAAAGCTTAAACTCCAGTACTCTGGCCACCTCATGCGAAGAGTTGACTCATTGGAAAAGACTCTGATGCTGGGAGGGATTGGGGGCAGGAGGAGAAGGGGACGACAGAGGATGGAATGGCTGGATGGCATCACTGACTCGATGGACGTGAGTCTCAGTGAACTCCAGGGGTTGGTGATGGACAGGGAGGCCTGGCGTGCTGCAGTTCGTGGGGTCGCAAAGAGGCGGACACGACTGAGCGACTGATCTGATCTGATAGTTACCACCCATCTGAGCGACTGATCTGATCTGATAGTTACCTGGAGAAGCTTTCTGGTTGGCATTCTGCCAGCACAATATTATTTTTTCTACTAGGTTTTAGAATAGAAACCATTTGATTTGAGTCATGAATAATAAAATGCTCTTTTGATGAAGCTCAGTGATTCATAGTGGAAAGGTGCTACTTAGGAATTTTCAGTAAGTATCTTAAAGTGAGGTGATTAAATATAATAGTATCCAAAAAATGGAAAACAAGTATCATCAGATAGATTTGGTTTATGTTCCTCTTTAATGCTCTATTTTGGGTAAATGTGTCAGAGACAGGAGTTCAAAATCAAGTACCAATCAAGTCAATAGAGGTGAAGTCTTGGGCAAGGCATGTGACCTTTTCTAGGACTTATTTTCCTAATTTGTAAAATGAGGGGAATACCATCTAATGGCAGAAAGTGAAGAGAAACTAAAGAGACTCGTAATGAGTATGAAAGAGGAGTGAAAAGGCTGGCTTAAAACTCGACATTAGAAAACCTACCACCTGAGCCATCAGGAACGCTCAAGATGATGGCATCTGGTCCCATCACTTCATGGCGAATAAAAGCAGGAAAAGTACAAGCAGTGACAGATTTTACTTTCTTGAGTTCCAAAATCACTGCTGATGGTAACAGCAGCCATGAAGTTAAAAGATGTTTACTCCTTGGAGGGAAAACTATGACAAACCCAGACAGCATATTAAAGAGAGAGACGTCACGTTGTCAACAAAGGTGCACATAATCAAAGCTCTGGTTTCTCCAGAAGGTCATGTATGGATGTGAGAACTGGACCATGAAGAAGGCTGAGCCCTGAAGAATTGATGCTTTCTAGTTATGGTGCTAGAGAAGACTCTTGAGAGTCCCTTGGACTGCAAGGAGATCAAACCAGTCAGTCCTAAAGGAAATCACTCCTGAATATTTATTGGAAGGACTATTGTGAAGCTGAAGCTCCAGTACTTTGGCCACCTGATGCAAAGAGCCAATTCATTGGAAAAGACCCTGATGCTGGGAAATATTGAAGGCAGGAGGAGAAGGGGATGACAGAGGATGAGATGGTTGGATGGCATCATCGACTCAATGGACAGAATTTGAGCAAACTCCAGGAGACACTGGAGGACAGAAGAGACTGGAGTGCTACAGTCCATGGAGGTCACCATGCTGTCACGAAGAGCTGGACACGACTTAGCAACTGAGCAACAATAGCCATCCACCCATAACATTTGGAGAAATGTGTAATTCCTTGTCCTGTGTTCCCTCAGAATTGTGGGTGTTTGGTCACCATGGCCTGATGCCAGCCCTTTGACTGCCTTGGAGATGACTCCTCACTTACTCTCAGGTGAGCCCAGTTCCCTGAGGCAGCAATGCACAGAGTCCAGAGCTCAGAGAGGGTCCCTGGGGCCACACGGCTCCTTCATCCTGACTCTGTGACTTGCTGGTTGAGGGGTACTGAGTGTATTATAATGCTTCACCCTCCTTCTGCTTTAGCTGCATGGGTATAAGCAAGTAGCCTCTACACTATTGTGAGAATTTAGTAGGTTTTGTAAGAAAGAGAAAGCTTTCAGTACACCACCTGTTCATGGTAGGTACACTATTCTTTTTGGATAAACAAAGGAGCTTATTCTCAGGTTCTAATAGCCAGGTATCTTGAAAGACCCAGCTGAGTTAATTCTCTGCTGCTTTCTTTACCTTCTTTCCCTGCTTCCAAATCTGGATACTAGACGACTGGTATCAGGCAGCCATCCTCTGAGGTATGGAATTTTCTCTGTAGTATCAGTAAAGAAGGAAACACCAGAGACAATACTGAGAAAACACTACAGGAGCTTCACGTAACAGAACTCACCTTTCTCACTCACATCGGGGCAGGGATGGGTGGGTGCAGAGACTCTGCCAAAGACGTGTGGTCCCATCTGCAGTGCAGGTAGCTTGCTGAGAAGTTGCTGCCCGTGAGGACTGCATTCACCAGCATATCCTGCGTGGGGGACCCGTGCAACTGAGTCCCAGCCAATGGAACATGGACAGTGATGTGCACACCTTTAGGGCTGACCCTTAAATGTGTCCTGTTGATCCCTGTTGATCACTCTGGCCTTGACCCCATCGGCCACTAGGTCCTGATGGAGCCGCCTTCAGCGGGACTTAGAAGCACAGCTGGAAGAGAGTGCAGTCACTCTCAGGCTGAGTCTCTGCAAGTCTGCTGATGCTGAGTTCTTTCCCCTGGTCCAAAACACCCAATCTTGAGCCTTCTTGGCTGTTACTCCAATGTGAAAAGCAAGTGCTCCTGTCTCCCCCGCTGCTCGTGGTGCATGTGGGCTCACATTCTTTACCCATTACTTTTGATGAATTTGGGAGTGTGAGTTCAAATGCATCTGACCAGAGAAAACAAGACAGGAATGTTTGTGCTGATGTAAGCTATCACTACATTTTTGAATATTGGTTTACTGCACCTCTTTCTTTATCCCACTCTATTAATATCTAAACATGACAGTAATGTTTCTAAGATTTAAAAATATTTTCATTATTGATATTTATGTATGACTTCACCCAATAAGTTGACAGAAGGAAATATTTTATTCCTAGCTAAGAAACATATCCCTATATCCAATGCAGAATTTTTTGGAAAAAATTTAATCACAAAGTATTATACGCAAGTGAGAAAGTACGTAAAGCAGAAGTGTGTGGTTTTAATGAATTGTTACATGAACACTTCCCTGGTGGCTCAGACAGTAAAGCATCTGCCTACAGTGCGGGAGGCCTGGGTTCAATCGGTGGGTTGGGAAGATCTCCTGGAGAAGGAAATGGCAATCCACTCCAGTATTCTTGCTTGGAAAATCCCGTGGATGGAGAAGCCTGGTAGGCTATAGTCCATGGGGTCGGAAAGAGTCGGACACAACTGAGCAACTTCACTCCACATGAACACTAGCGTGGCTACGACTCAGACCAAGAAATGAAAGGTCATCAGCGTCTCCTGTGTGACACGTCCTGATCTCATGTCTTTCTGCCAAGCATCACTAAGGCACAAATTACCACTCATCAAAGAGGAGGATCCACCACAGGGGGACCTTCAGGCTTCTCCCAAGAGGCTGGTAGAAAGGACCCAGTTGGCTTGGGCTGTGTTCGGTGATTTGGGGTAGTCTGAGGAAGCTCTATCTGGGCTGGAGGCTCCAGGCATAAAAACCACAGGCAGTTTTATGACTGGAGGGTCTCAACAAGCCTGAGTCGGAGGGAGGCTGGGCTGATGAGCTGTGCGCTGTCACTCACCCCAGCTGCTGCTCTGCGGTTTAGACCAGATTTACGTCTGTCTGTTCAGACACATTCCTCAGAGCTTTGTTCCTGTCCTCCTTCTCACCTGGTGTTGATGTTTACGAGCAGAACACCAGCTCAGCTTTGGGATTTGAGTGGTGGCCTTTCTCTCGGAGTTCACACCCATTTCCCACTGTGTCATTTAAAAGTCTCTCATGACGCTGGGAACTGAGGTTTTGGACTTGTCCTCCGGACAGTAGCTGGTGCATATTTTGACCTCACATTCAAGTTGAAGTTTCTTTTTATTCTCCAAGGAGTACTGAAATAATATTTAATTTTCCTCAATTTTATAATTAACTCCAGAAGCAAGCATTTAAGGATTGCAGAAAACAACCAGATGGATTTTCCCAGAAATATGTTTTTATTTTCCTAATAGTTCTTTATGTATGGTTTTTAAAAGACCTGCTTGCAGCTTGATATGTGATTATGTTGTAGTCTTTAACCTTTCTCTGCCCTCAATTTCATGCCAAGTATTTAATCTGTGAAGATGTAAAAAGAAATGATGTGCAAAGAACAATTTAATACTCAGCTAATTTTCAACAAGAAATTTGCTTCAAAACCATATACAACGTATTTTATTCATTTGGCCATAATGGTAGCTGATCTGTAACTAATCTGTAGCTGATCTGTAACTGATCTGACTCCACGGTCAGGACTTTTGCACCATTCTAACTTTGAGGTAGCTTGTGGAGCTTTGGGGTGACCTCCCCGTCTGAACATGAGGATGATCAGAGGGCTTCCAGGGGTAAGCGAGGTGACACCAGGAAGGTGCACTAGAGCGTTGCCGCTGACGTTTGTAACAGTTGATCCTCAGCCACGAGAGGAGTTGGCAGAGCAGATACCAGGATCACCTTTTACAGGCACTTTGGGGAATTAAATACTTAGCCGAAAGTCTCACCCAAGCGTCACTAAACTCATAAATTGCTTCATGTTTAACAAAGTTCTCCTAACTTACCTTTGCAAATCTTATCTATATTGTACTCCTGTGTAACAATTCTTATTTTCCCTAGGAGAGTATTCCACCAAGAATGCTCAACAATTTGCCCAAGTTCATTAAGTTTGTGTTAAAGCCAGAAACCAAGCTTCTTTTTTCACTCTGAATATTTATAGTCTTGACACTCTTCTACTGCATTTTTACAGCATGACTGCTCACGTGTTTTTCCTAAAGAAAATTACGCTAATTTTCTATTAAGAATCTCATTTGCATGCAGGGAAAGCAGAAAAGACAAAGCTCAGGAAAACAAAGGCGCGTATCTAGCATTAAGGCATAATGCTAGCATCTACTAGCATTAAGGCTGTGGCTTTTAGTTCAAGACTCATTGCAAGTGAGATCATGGCTGAGCAGATCTTTCTGGATTCAAGTACGGCTGCTTCCTGATGACTGTTCCTAAGTCCGTGCCAGCCGCAACTGGTAATTACTAAACACCAGGCCAGCTTTCCCAGCACTTCCCACAAGCAGTGCCACCTCTTCTGTTATCAGTTGTCAGGATTTTGGAATATTCTGAGGAAACCTGAAGTGGAAAAACCATTAGGCAGTAGTCAAAACAAGAGAAAAATATGCAAAGTTCTAACTGACTTTAGAAGACATGCGTTGCCTACAGACACTCAACTTCCTCCTTGCACAAGTGCAAAGTGGTGCGTTTTTCTTTCTTTCTATTTTATCTAAATATTGATATTATCATGACTATTATATAAGCAAGAAGAACAAGACACAATAACAGATAGCAATGGATATATGACAACTCCAGTGATATAGAATTATTGCCAAGGGTGAAAGGGATTAGTATTTCTTGACTTAAAAATTCGTGGCTCTAGAAAGAACAATGGATCTTAAGGCCAAATAACAAAGATTGAAATCTGTCTTTGCATCTCCCAGATGAGACTTTTGGCTAACTATTTAATTCCCCAAAGTGCCTGTAAAAGGAGATTTCAGTATCAGCTCTGCCAACTCCCTGGGTGGTTGTGATAATCGACTGTTACAAACTTCAGTCACTGAGATGTCTTCACTGATTCTCTTACATGCCTCTTACTAACATTAGTAATAAACTCTATCTGTAAAGTAAAAGGATTAATTTGAAAATTTCTTAGATTATCTTTTAACTTTAAAACTGAGAAAATGTGTAACCCTTTGCCTTTCCCATTCTCTGAGCACCTGCTTCATGCTCAGTCGTGTCTAACTCTGCACCCCCATGGAGTGTGTACCACCAGGCTCCTCTGTCCATGGGGTTTATACAGGCAAGACTACAGGAGTGGGTTGCCATTTCGTCCTCCAGAGGATCTTCCCGACCCAGGATCAAATCTTTGTCTCCTGCCTTGGCAGGCAAATTCTTTACCATTGAGCCATCTGGGAAGCCTTTTCATATCCTAGGACCTCATAAAGCCAACAAGGTTGCAGAGCACATATCATAACTCAGGCCCTTTATGTGCTGCTCCATTGTGTTATGGTTTAGTTACATACACTTTACCTGGAACACACACACACACACACACACACACTCATACATGCAATCCCCAGCTTAACAACACGTGTAAAATATTTATATATTGTTTATTGAATGATATTGGGCACCTGATATATACTAGGCACTTGGTACCAAACAACAATATTCCAGATTTACAAATGAAAAAACTAAGATTGTACAACATGAGATTATATATTTAGTTAGTTCAAGAGTCAGGTTTTCAGACTGATGTCTGACTTACTCCAAAGGCTGTGCAACACCGTTCTGCTGTGCTACTGTCTCTCCAAGACTCCCCTTCAACAAGAGTGAGCTGTCTTTAACTTTTCAAACTACCTCTGTTGAGTAGAAAGACAGTTGAACAGAATCTTGAAGGAAAAAGCATTATCTGGTTGTGGGACCCAAAGTCTAAAAATGCCTTTGTTAGTATGAGTAACACATGCTCATGCTTCGTGCTAATCACTTCAGTTGTGTCCGACTCTGTGTGACCTACGGACTGCAGCTTGCCAGGCCCCTCTGTCCTGACTCTGCAACTTCATGGACTGCAGGACTTCCCTGTCTTTCACTATCTCCTGGAGTTTACTCAAACTCATGCCCATTGAGTCAGTGCTGCTATCCAAACATCTCATCCTCTGTCCCTTCTCCTCCTGCCTTCAATCTTTCCCAGCATCAGGGTCTTTTCCAATGAGTCAGTTTTTCTCATCAGGTGGTCAAAGTATTGGAGTTTCAGCTTCTGCATCAGTCCTTCTAATGAATATTCAGGATTGATTTCATTTAGGATTGACTGGTTTGATCTCCTCCCAGTCCAAGGAACTCTCAAGAACCTTCTCCAAATACCTCAATTCAAAAGCATCAATTCTTCAATGCTCAGCTTTCTTTATGGTCCAACTCTCACATCCACACATAATATGACACCTTTGTCAGCAATGTGATGTCTCTGCTTTTTAATACACTGTCTAGGTTTGCCATAACTTCTCTTCCAAGGAGCAAGTGTCTTTTAATTTCATGGCTGCAGTCACCATCTGCAGTGATTTTGGAGCCCAGAAAAACAAAGTCAGCCACTGTTTCCACTGTTTCCCCATCTATTTGTCACAAAGTGATGGGACCGGATGCCATGATCTTAGTTTTCTGAATGTTGAGCTTTAAGCCAACTTTTTCACTCTCCTCTTTCACTTTCATCAAGAGGCTCTTCAGTTCTTCTTCACTTTCTGCCATAAGGGTGGTGTCATCTGCGTATCTGAGGTTATTGATATTTTTCCCGGTAATCTTGATTGCAGCTTGTACTTCATCCAGCCCAGCATTTCTCATGATGTACTCTGCATATAAGTTAAATAAGCAGGGTGACAATATACAGCTTTGGCGGACTCTTTTTCCTATTTGGAACCAGTCTTTTGTGCCATGTCCAGTTCTAACTGTTGCTTCCTGACCTGCATACAGGTTTCTCAAGTAACGTAAGTAAACAGCACCTATTCTGATTCATAAAACTGTGAGGTTGAATGCATCCTGCACTGTTACTCTGGGATAGGAAAGCACTACAACCTAGGCAGCTGTGCTTTAATGGAAAAGTAAGGCTTGGAGTCAAAAACTGGGGCCCCGGCCCTACTCTGTCCCTTGGGAGCTGCATGCCTTTGAAGAGATCGTTTAGCTTCTCAGAATGTGCTTCTGCCGTTTTCAGGACAGAAGACAAATCATATCCTGCTTCTATCACAAAGACATGTGAAGGATTTTATAAAACATAATGCTCTGTGATATATAAAAACAGGTTATTGTTCACATTGGTAGCAGGCATTGCAAGCACCAATTAAAGCTGAGCTTGAAGTTATGACCTGAGGAAAGAAAGAGTGTTCAGTGAGCAGGTGAGTAAAGAGGTGTTGTGGGACTCCAGTTCCAGCCTCCAGGCTTTGGACGCCCAGAGGGAGCTGAGGGAGCTGAGTAAGAGCGTGCTTTGGAGACTAACGTTTAATTTCGTGAGCAGAATCAACTTGAGGTGAGGACAGCGCACAGACAAGTGTTAGTGGACAGTCACTGCAAAGTCCAGCTGGAACCTCACGAGGAGAAAGTGTCGGGTCGCCAAGGCCAGAGACGAGCCAAAAGCAGCAAGCCCGCGGAGCGGGTGTGGCGGCATCAGGGTCGGGGGTCCAGGCCCAGGGAGGTTCACGGGGCAGTGTGGGCCGCGGCCTGCTGGCATTTTGCAGCCACTTCCCCTTCAACTTTAGTCGCAGTTCCTGTCCTGAAAGGGGCAGGACTCAGGGCCACGATGAGGAAGTGAATGAGCAACGTCAGAGAACGAGTGTGTGCATCCGAGGAAGACTTCTGGTAGGAGAGACCCTAACGTCCAAAGCTACTAGTTATGAGGGAGCCGTGAAGAAACTGCACACATGGCTGCAATGAAGTCTGCCAGAACCCGGGAAGGCTTAAGACCCAAAATAGCAATTAACATTCTTTATCTAATGCCAAAACAATGTGAAAGTTCTTATGTTGTCAAATGCTGTTGACAGCTGCTGCTTTTTAGACAAGGTACACACATGTATATATTGTTAAATTTATTTTTATTCTTAGCACCTTTTATTAATGATAATAACAGTTTCTTCAGGAGTCCAAATGATTTACACTTTTGTTGATTATAGAGCAGGAAGATGTGAAATGTAGATATAGATACTTCCCATACACAGTGAATATTATCCAGTCATGAGAGAGAAGGACATTCTGCCATTTGTGACAACATGGATGAAACTTGGGGCGTTGTGCTCAGTAAAACAGGCCCGATTGGGAAACACAAATGCAGCATTCCATCACTTAAACGTGGGATCTTAAAAAAAATGCAAATTCATACAGAGTAAAGCAACAAATGGCAGGGGCTAGGGTGGTGTGTTAGCCACACAGTGTTTATATCAATTATATCGCAATAAATCTGAGAAAAATAAAGTAACAACTTTCACAAACTAGAAACTACAAGGGCTACAAGAAAAAACAGAAACAATAAAATAAATATTGAAATATCAGACTAAATTACTCTCAGCTCAAGATATATTAAGAACACTATGTAACCAGTAATATAGCTCTTATGGATATACTAAATTCAGGCTTCTGATGGAAAAGACTGCTATTTTATTTCAAATAATGAAACCTTCCAGAAAACTGGATGACACAAACTGAAAAACACAAAACCTCAGTAAATTAAAATATTGGCATTCTCCAACAATGATGCGCTAAAAATGTAAATTAATGATAAAATAAGAGTATAAAAAGGTTCATTCACCCAATTATAACCAAAAGACATGCTATTAACTAACTGAAATTTCATATTTCTAGAAAGTAACAATAACAACATAATATAATATCTGAATCTATAGAGCCAAATGAAGCAATTACCAGAATAAATTTTGTATCAATAAATACTTATGTCTAAAAATTAAAAAACTAAGCCATCGATTCAAAAAGCTAGAAAGAAAACAAACAAAAAATCAAAAGAAAGCAAATGAAAGGTGTTACTAAAGGCAGAAACAGAAATTAATTAGGAAAATGTTGAACTACATAAACTAAAAGCTGTATAGAAAAAAATTCATTCTTGCTACTATTACTTTGAATTACAAGACTGTCTTTGTGTGAACATATAATTTCACTTCTCTTTCATAAAAATCTAGGAGGATTCTTTTTTTGAGCTGTGATTTTTTCAAAGATTGACAGAATTTTCTAATTTTAAATTCTTAAATGTAAAAATTTGAGATGGTGAGTAACTCTTAGCAACTTTCAGTTAAAAATATAATAACAGAGGACATTGTTTGAAAGTAGTTTATGAAAAAAAGTAGTTTTATGTTACAACATTTAAGATTGTTAAAATTTTTCAAATTCTGAGCATAATGTAGAGAAGGTCTCGGCTTTCATAGGCAGGATTCAGGCATATCTGGGGAAACCTGCCCAGTGTCTGTGGGAGGCTGCCTACAAGTGGCTCTCAAGCTCAAGGGCAGACGCGCAGCCCTCCTCTTGCTGGGACTCAGACGCGTCCAGTGTGTCTGCTGAGGTCGCAGAACCATCCTCGCGTGTGTTTACAGTTGTGGGGCAGTGGGGTGCATGAGAGGGTCCTGGGCCTTCAGAATGACTCATCTTTAGTGAAAAACTCAAAAAACAGACGCAAAGACTTAATCCAGTCTCTGCAGCCATTCAAGAATACTGGAGTGGATTGCCAAATAGAAAAAGTGAAGCAAACTAAATAAAAGTAAGAGAGCTATATATAGTCCAGTTGTTTTTAAACATGACTGCTAATTAAAAACATATATGGAGCTCTGGAGAAATAGGTGGCCATTTATATTTTTCCAAAAAAAAAAAAAAATCAAGAGAATTCTGATAACCATGATGGTTTGATCACTCACCCAGAGCCAGGCATCCTGGACTGTGAAGTAAAGTGGGCCTTAGGAAGCATCACTATGAACAAACCTAGTGGAGGTGATGAAATTCCAGCTGAGCTATTTCAAATCTTAAAAAATGATGCTGTGAAAGTGCTGCATTCATATGCCAACAAATAAGGAAAACTCAGAGGTGGCCACAGGACTGGAAAAGGTCAGTTTTCATTTCAATCCCAAAGAAGGGCAACGCCAAAGAATGTTCAAACTACCACACAACTGCACTTATTTCACATGCTAGCAAGGTGATGCTCATAATCCTTCAAGCTAGGCTTCAACAGTATGTGAACTGAGAACTTTCAGATGTACAAGCTGGATTTAGTACAGAGATAAAATTGCCAACATCCTTTGGATCATGGGAAGAGCTAAAGAATCCCAGAAAAACATCTACTTCTGCTTTATTGACTACACCAAGGCCTTTGACTGTGTGGATCACAACAAACTGGAAAATTCTTTAAGAGATCGAATACTAGACTACCTGACCTACCTCCTGAGAAACCTGTATGCAGGTCAAGAAGCAACAGTTAGAAATGGACATGGAGCAGCAAACTGGTTCCAAATTGGGAAAGGAGTACGTTAAGGCTGTATATTGTCACCCTGCTTATTTAACTTCTATGCAGAGTACATCATGAGAAACGCTGGGCAGGATGAAGCACAAGCTGGAATCAAGATTGCCAGGAGATATATCAATAACCTCAGATACGCAGATGACACCACCCTTATGGCCAAAAGCGAAGAAGAACTAAAGAGCCTCTAAAAGTGAAAGAAGTGAAGTGAAACTCACTCAGTCATGTCTGACTCTTTATGACCCCAAGTCCATGGAACTCTCCAGGCCAGAATACCGGAGTGGGTAGCCTTTTCCTTCTCCAGGGGATCTTCCCAACCCAGGGATCAAACGCTGTTCTCCCGAATTGCAGGGGGATTCTTTACTGGCTGAGCCACAAGGGAAGTTCAAAGTGAAAGAGGAGAGTGAAAAAGCTGGCTTAAAACTCAACATTTAAAAAAAAAAAACTAAGATCATGGCATCTGGTCCCATCACTTCATGGCAAATAAATGGGGAAACATTGGATATAGTGACAGACTTCACTTTCCTGGGCTCCAAAATCACTGCAGATGGTGACTGCAGCCATGAAATTAAATGACACTTGCTCCTTGGAAGAAAAGCTATTACCAACCTAGACAGCATATTAAAAAGCAGAGACATCACTTTGCCGACAAAGGTCCATCTAGTCAAAGCTGTAGTTCTTCCAGTAGTCATGTACGGATGTGAGAGCTGGATCATAAAAAAGGCTGAAACCTGAAGAGTTGGTGCTTTTGAACTGTGGTATTGGAAAAGACTCTTAAGAGTCCCTTGGACAGCAAGGAAATCAACCCAATCAACCCTGAAGGAAATAACCCTGAATATTCATTGGAAGGACTGATGCTGAAGCTGAAGCTCCAATACTTTGGCCACCTGATGAGAAGACCCTACTCATTAGAAAGGACCCTGATGCTGGGAAACACCGAGGACAGGAGGAGAAGGAGATGATAGCAGATGAGATGTTTGGATGGAAATACTGACTCAATGGACATGAGTCTGAGCAAACTCCGATAGATGGTGAAGGACAGGGAAGCCTGGTATGCTACAGTTCGTGGGGTCACAGAGAGTCAGACATGACTGAAAGACTGAGCAACACAATTCTGATATACATCTGGATTTTAAAAAGTGATTACAGGTTTTTCTATAAATCCTAGTTTTGGTGATATAGAGTTCAATTATTTTTTTGTTGACCAATCATGATACAGTGGTATTAAGTAAGAGTTACATAAGCACAATAGTAAAAGATGTTTACCAGATTTTCACAACCAAGAGCCAGACAAAAATAAAAGATAATTACAATTGCAAGCCATAATGGGAACGTGATTAACCTAACAGTATAAAATAATTACATACAGTTTGGGTGTATCAGGCAGAGAGATGTGTAAGTGGAAGTGCACACAGCCACATGTTTTCATCTGCCCAGCCGGCCTATGTCTTTCGTTCTCTTTTATTTTCAATTAATAGTTTTTTCCAATCAAGCTTTGAACGACAAGATCATACGATAGCAGTGTCTGGCCAGTGCACACGAGGGTGCACACTGACCGAAGACACCAGTGACCAGCTTTACTACGGCGCTGGGCCACACACCTGCAGTCTGGCCTCTGGAGGGAGGTGAGCGCTCTGGTGACTGACAGTGGCGGTGCCTGTACAGGAGTCTGATCACGACCCCCATTCCTGGGAAGGGTGCCTAGCAGGACGTGATCCCCCCTCCAGGTCCTGCACAATGAAACAGCAAAACCCCATCCCCTTCTCCAACGAGGTATTTGTAAACAGGCCAGCACCCGTTCCCCAGTGTGGGGGAGGGAAGCAAGTGAGGAGTAGCAAGCAGAGAGGCTCCCCCTGGCACCTGGGCCCATAGGGCCCTACCACGTGTGTGAGGGGAGCCTCCCTGCTGTGAAGCATATTTGAGGTCATTAAATTGCAGCAATAAACAGCAAGGTGAGGTGGGGGTGCTCCAGGTAGAAAGTTTAAGTGGGGTGACAAGCAGGGGCTTCTGGGCAGGGGTCCCGGCATCCTGGACTTCCACAGCACATACCCACCCCCGATGTGGAGTGTCAGGCTGAGGCTCCGGTCAGGCCTCAGTCCACTCCCCTGGGCATCAGATTCACGGGTTCACTGACTGGTTTCTGGGGGAGCCAGGCCCTGGTCCTGCTGGGGACTCCACAGACCTGGGTCCGTTCTGAGGCCCGGTGCCTTTGGTCTCGTCCCCAAGCCCAGGGCATGGGCAGACGTGGTCCTGAGCCCTGCCTCCCGGCCGTCCAGGCCTCACTTCAGCCAGTCTATGTCTTTTGTTCTTTAATTTTTTAATTAATTAACTAGCTTTTTAAAATTTATTTATTTTTAATTGAAGGATAATTGCCTTACAATATTGTGTTGGTTTCTACCAAGCATCGAGATGAGCAGTCTATGTCTTTTGGTTGGTGCATTTAATCCTTTTACATTTAGGGTAATCATTGATACCTATGATGTGAGTCTGAGTGAACTCCGGGAGTTGGTGATGGACAGGGAGGCCTGGCGTGCTGCGATTCGTGGGGGTCGCAAAGAGTCGGACACGACTGAGCGACTGATCTGATCTGATGATCCTATTACCATTTTCTTAACCGCTACTGAGTTTATTTTCTGTAGATCTTTTCCTTCTCGTGTTTCCTGCCTACTGAAGTTTCATTAGCATTTGTTCTGCAGTTGGTTTGGTGATGCTGAATTCTCTTAACTTTGCTTGACTGGAAAGCTTTGATTTCTCCACCAAATCTGAATGAAACTCTTGCTGGGTAGATTACTCTTGGTTGTAATTTCTTCCCTTTCCTCACTTTAAATATATCATGCCATTCCCTTCTGGCTTGCAGTGTTTTTGTTGAGAAATCAGCTGATAGCCTGATGGGAGCTCCCTTGTATGTTACTTGTTGGTTTTCCTTTGTTGCTTTTAGTATTTTATCTTTGTCTTTAATTTTTGTCATTTTGATTACTATGAGTCTCAGTGTATTCCTCCTTGGGTTTATCCTACCTGGGACTTTCTATGCTTCCTGGACTTGGTTGATTAGTTCCTTTCCCATGTTAGGGAACTTTTCAGCTATTATCTCTTCAATATTTTCTCAGGTCCTTCCTCTCGCTCTCCTCCTTCTGGGACCCCTATAATGCAAATGTTGATCCATTTAATGTTGTCCCAGACGTCTCTCAGGCTGTCTTCATTTCTTTTCATTCTTTTTTCCATATTCTGCTCTGTAGCAGTGATTTCCACCTTTCTGTCCTCCAGGTCGTTTATCTGTTCTTCTGCCTCAGTTATTCTGCTATTGATTATTTCTAGTGTATTATTCACCTCTGTTTATTCTTTAGTTTTTCTAAAAAAGTGATAGTTGCTCAGTCGTGTCCATCTCTTTGTACCCATCCACTATAGCCAGCCGGACTCCTCTGTTCAGAGGATTCTCCAGGCAAGAACACAGCAGTGGGTTGCCATTTCCTCCTGCAAGGGATCTTCCTGACCCAGGGATCAAATCCGTATCTCCTGCATTGATGAGTGGAGGTGGGCTCCCTACCTGGTGGTTGTTTAGCTTGAGGCGACCCAGCTCTGGGGTCTATGGGCTCTGTGGTAGGGTTAATAGCAACCTCCAAGAGGGCTTTTGCCAAGGGGGCCCTTCGTGGACTCCTGTTGCCTGTGCCCCCTTCCTGTGGCGAGCCCCCACTGACCCCCTCCTCCACGGGGGACCCTCCAGCACCAGCAGGCGGCTTTGGTTCAGTCTCCTGTGGGGTCGCTGCTCCTTTCCTCTGGGTCTTATTGCCCTCCAAGACGGGAATCTCTGTTTCCCCCAGTCCTGTGGAAGTCCTGTAATCAAGTCCCACTGGCCTTCCAGGCCAGATTCCATGAGGATTCCCGGTCCCTCTGTTGTATCCCCAGGCTGGGAAACCAGACTTGGGGCTCAGAACCTTCAGGACAGCTTCTTTGGTCTTACTGTTCTCCAGCATGTGGGTCACCCACGTGATGGGTGTGGGATCCGATTTTACTGTGACTGCGCCCCTCCTGGTGTCTCACTTCTTCTTCGTCTTTGGACATGGAATATCTCTTTTTCTGGTGGGTTCCGTGTCCTCCTGTCAGTGGTTGTCCAACAGCTAGTTGTGATTTTGGAGCTCTCACGGGCAGAGATGAGTGCACATATTTCTACTCTGTCATCTTGAACCGGAATTTGTTAACCCAGAATTCAGTTTCTGTAAAACAACTTTTCTGTTTTTGTCTTCTGATCCTTGTGCTGACCCAGCAGTATAACAAATTGGAAATCTGTGAACTAATTATAAACTGTATATGCTTAACTTCCTTTGCAAAGTATTTGCATAATACGACAGTTTACAGTTCTATTAAGTTAGTGGCTTGAACCGCCTGCTGCAATTTCTTAGAAAATCCACTGTAAGGTTCCTGTTTGGTGATTTGATAATAATTTAAGAAGTTTTGTTTTCTTTTTGTAAGAGAGTGTCCACGGAGTATAAACTTTTCAAGGTAAAGTTTACTTACAAGCTGACACAAACCAGTGCTGGCTGTGCCAAGACATTATATTAATAGAAATTCTTTAAATTAGGGAAAATGGAATAGGCTGTGTTTGTTTGAAAAGCTGGTTCTACACGCATGTAATTGGTGTGTATTTAAGTAATGACTTAGAGGCTGGCTGTCAACTTACCCAAATCCTGAGAGCCTCTCCATCCTTCATTCAGTGTGACTTTCAGGCTTAGTTAGAAACTGCTAATAAATTAGAAAAATTAACAATTTCCTGGTTTCTTGAAAGCAAATCAAATGAGACACAAAGGTCAGTACCACTAAGGCAGGTGTAATCACAACAAACTGTGGAAAATTCCAAAAGAGATGGAAACACCAGACCACCTGACCTGCCTCATGAGAAATCTGTATGTAGGTCAGGAAGCAACAGTTAAAACTGGACATGGAACAACAGACAGGTTCCAGATAGGAAAAAGAGTACGTCAAGGATGTATATTGTCACCCTGCTTATTTAATTTATATGCAGAGTACATCATGAGAAACGCTGGGCTGGATGAAACACAAGTTGGAATCAAGATTGCCAGGAGAAATATCAATAACCTCAGATATGCAGATGACACCACCCTTATTGCAGAAAGTGAAGATGAACTAAAGAACCTCTTGTTGAAATTGAAAGAGGAGAGTGAAAAAGTTGGCTTAAAACTCAACATTCAGAAAACTAAGATCATGGCATCTGGTCCCATCACTTCATGGCAAATAGATGGAGAAACAGTGGAAACAGTGTCAGACTTTATTTTCTTGGGCTCAAAAATCACTGCAGATGGTGATTGCAGCCATGAAATTAAAAGACTCTTGCTCCTTGGAAGAAAAGCTATGACCAACCTAGACAGCATATTAAAAAGCAGAGACATCACTTTGCTGACAAAGGTCCATCTAGTCAAAGCTATGGTTTTTGCAGTAGTCATGTATGGATGTGAGAGTTGGACTACAAAGAAAGCTGAGTGCTGAAGAATTGGTGCTTTTGAACTGTGGTGTTGGAGAAGACTTTTGAGAGTCCTTTAGACTGCAAGGAGATCCAACCAGTCAATCCTAAAGGAAATCAGTCCTGACTATTCATTGGAAGGACTGATGCTGAAGCTTAAACTTCAATACTTTGGCTACCTGATGCAAAGAACCGACTCATTTGAAAAGACCCTGTTGCTGGGAAAGATTGAAGGTGAGAGGAGAAGGGGATGACAAAGGATGAGATGGTTGAAAGGCATCATGGACGGGAAGGACATGAGTTTGAGTAGGCTCCGGGAGTTGATGGAAAGGGAAGCCTGGCGTGCTGCAGTCCATGTGGTTGCAAAGAGTTGGACATGATTGAGTGACTGAACTGAACTGAACTGAGTAAGGCAGGGCTAAAGTTTTAAATGTTTCTTACTAATAGTAATCATTTATTATTTATATGTTAATCCAAAGGCTCTAATGGAGCGTGTGCACATGCACATGTGTACACACACACACACACACACACACTCCCCCAGGCATGAGGATGTTTCCAAACTGTTAAACTGTTCAGACTCATAGACAAAGCATCTGGATATCTGACTTAAAAATCTTTCCAACTCTATATTTTTGTCTGGTGAGCAGTATTTTGTTAAGTCTCAGGATTGAAATGGTTTATCCTTTAGACCTTGTTAAAAGAGTTGGTGCACTACAAAATGCCCCAGGAACAAACAAAAAATTCAACAGAGTCTAGCATTTTGGCAAATTCCACTTTTATTTCAAAAACACAGTTGTAATACAGTGTGAATAAAATAAGCAATATGTAAAGAAATATTTCTAATTTAATCCCACTTTTTATAAAAGTCTGTCTCTATATTTATACCCATATGTCGATGTTGTTCAGTCACTAAGTCATGTCCAAATCTTTGACATACCATGAACTGCAGCACACCAGGCTCCTCTGTCCTCCACTGTCTCCCAGAGTTCAGCCAAACTCATGTCCATTGAGTCGGTGATGCCATCCAACCATCTCATCCTCTGTCGTCTCCTTCCCCCCCTGCCCTCAATCTTTCCCAGCATCAGGGTCTTTTCCAGTGAGTCGGCTCTTTGTGTCAGGTGGCCAAAGTATTGGAGCTTCAGTTCACCATCAGTTCTTCCGATGAATATTCAGGATTGATTTCCTTTAGGACGGACTGGTTTGATCTTGCAGTCCAAGGGACTCTCAAGAGTCTTCTCCAGCACCACAATTTAAAAGCCTTAATTCTTCGGTGCTCAGCCTTCTTTATGGTCCAACTCTTACATGATGACTAGAAAAACAAAAACTTTAAGAATCTTTGTAAGCAATGTGATGTCTCTGCTTTTTAATTGTGGTTATTTTTAATTGAAATTGTTTTTTCTAACTGAAAGTCATGACTGATTATTATACTCAAAAGGAATATGCTATGTTTTAAAAAGCTCTTGGTGACTCCTTTCTTTCGCTGCAGAGACCAGACGGTGAAGTCCGAGGTTCCCGGAGTCCTGCTGTGCCGGCTGAGTCATCTCTGGGCTTTTGGCGAGAGCTGGTGTCCAGGCTGGCTCACTCACGTAAGTTCTCGGCTACTGCAGCTCTACCTTGTTCACTTTTTCCTTGTTGACGTTGTAGCAACTGATATTCACCAGAGCGTAGAGAAAAATAGCGTAAGTAAATTTTCTATTTTTCAGACAGCCTTTAAACTTTAACTTCCTAATACAAAACCAAGAAGAATGTAACTCCTAATACTCCAAACGGTACTACAGTGTGCCAGCCAGCAGACTGCCCATTCGTGATGTTTCCAGGTAAAGAAAGTAGGTTGGGATTAATATCAGCATCAGCCTGAGTTGGATTAGAATTGTATTTGTTGAATGAAATAAAGTGTTAAACGTATTCTTTTCTGTGTTATTGAACAGAAAGGTAATAAAATTTGATCAGCAAGATTTTTCACTTTTGAGATATAAATATGGCAACCAGAGGTCAAAATTAAGAATATACCAGAAATTTATCTTCCTTCTCCTCGTGTGTGAAGAACAGACCGCGTTTGCTCTTGTGTGTATGCTCTGTCTCTGTGGTTAGCTCAGTAACGGGCACGAGGCAGCATAAACTCTCATCACCAACGCTCCACAAACACCCCGTCAGCTAACCTCCTGGGGCTGTAGCATAAGGTGGGATTTGCTCCACAAACACCCCGTCAGCTGACCTCCTGGGGCTGTAGCATAAGGTGGGATTTGCTTTGCTTTTCCACATGCATTGTTGGATTTTTTTTTTTTTTGCACTTTTTCATTCTTTGCTCTTTCCTTTAAGGATTTTGTTTTTAAATTTTTATTGGAGTACAGTTGATTTACAACGTTGTATCAGTTTCAGGTATACAGCAAAGTTAATCGTTGTGTACATACATATGCCTACTCTTTTTTAATGATAGATTCTTTTCTGCTATAGGCCATTATAAAGCACTGAGTAGAGTTTCCTGTGCTGTATGGTAGGTCCTTATTAGCTGCCTGTTTTATATATAGTAGTGCCCTATGCATTGTTGATTTATTTTTAGTATGAGACCTCTAGAAATAACAGTGACATTTTCATGACATTTTGTGTGTGTGTGTGTGTGTAACTAAAGTCACACATTTCATTTTAAATGGTTAGCCAGGATCCAAACCAGGTCTGTAAGATTCTGTTCCGATAAAGACTGCGCCTGAGAAGGAGGGGGCCAGGCGCTGACGCAGATGCTGATGAGATTCCTGATACTGAATACGGTTCTGACCAATAAATCCTGTGTGTCACACACATGTGCATGTGTAACCCAAAAGTCAGGATGTAGCACTCAAAGTGCTTCTGTGATGGGCTCGGGGGCTGCAGTGAGCAGCAGACATTCAGACTCTGCCCCTGGGGTCACGCTGCTGCAGTGCCTCTTCTACGCAGAGATGGTCTCTCTCTCACGGTCTCAGAGAATATGGGGCAGAGCTCAAGGGTGTAAAAAAATCACACCAGGTTCCATGTCTATACCGTGGCACTGAAGTGTAACTACTCTTTATCACACTGGCTAACAGCCTGTTAATAGATGTTTCATTTAATAGATGTCAGCAGACTCCTCACATCCCATGGTTTGAAAGGCTGGCTCTCAAACAGCTGTGTTTAATTCTGCTTTTGCTTGGTCTCTTCTGGTCCTTCTGACTTGGTATTTATGTTCTATCTACTGACATGAGACTGCTTCCTGGCATAAGGTTTATGTAAGGAGCGAGGGCTACTTTTGTTTGAAAGCTAGAACAAGGGCTTAATGAGTCTGAAACAGTCTTGCTGTTTACACTCAGGCAAGGAGAGCTCTCCTCCACCTTCGAGTTCAAAGGGAATATTTACTGATTGCAGATGGAGTCTCCTTTCCTCCCCCAGGAAGAGGGTGCCAGGGGCTGAATTCTCAGACAAGAATGATATATGATGAGAACTTACCCAGATTGGTTCCCATTTCTACAGCTTATAGAAGAAGAAAAGCTCCTAGCCTCCTTCTTGTATAATTACTGAAGTTTCTTTGACTTTCTATCACTGCAGCGGTGTTGGCACGTTCAGGGGACTGTTGGTGGGATTCACTTTCTGCTTTCCATCATTTTGCGGGTGGAGAGGTTTGCCATCATGCAGTAGTTATAGCTAATAACTAGTCCTCACTGTCCCTGTAACAATGATTTTCTCACAACTGTACAGCTGAAGGGGAAGCCCCCTCTTCTGGCCTTTTAGGACTTTGGTGGGGAAAGAGGGGGCACCGCTGGGGTGGGGGTGGGTGGGTACAAGATCCAGTCCTGAGGAGGGCGCAGGGTGGGTGAAGTCTCTGTGGCTCACAGTGCAGGATATGCTGGCGAGCGCTGCAGGGGTCTCGCCAGTCCGCGCTGCCGGGTCTCGGGGAGACCACTGTCACGTGGGCGGCAAAGGCTGCTGTGTCCTCGTGTTCTCCTTTTCCCATGAGGGCAGGTTCCAGCCAGGGGATCCCTCTCGGCAACGGGTGTGGCACCCCAGGGCTCAGAGGGCAGCGGAGAAGCTGGTGTAAGGAGAGTCCGGGGGCTTCTGCGGGTCTGCAGCCTGGGGCACAGCTGCTGCTGCAGTGGCGCCCGAGTGTGAGGTGTGAGGGTGCAGGTAACCAGTGGAACTGGCTCCCAGGCCCGGTGGGGTGGGACCGCCACCGTACGGGCCCAGGGACGGCAGCACAGCAGCGGCCTGGCCCAGGGCGTGAGGTGCGGCTGCTGGAGGGGCCCCCGGGATGGCGGGTCAAGGCAGGACTCGACCCCCTGGGCGCAGGGAGCAGCCGCACGAACAGCATCCCGCTGCGCAGGCGCAGCAGCCACTGGGGCCCTTGGGAGCGGGTCTCCCGGTGCGGGGGCTCCAGCCCCAGGGGGCGGGGGGAGACAGGCGGTCCCACCGGCCGGGTCAGCGCTGGGGAAGAGCCTCGCTGCCATCACAGGTGGGCTTTACCACTGAGCCACCGGGGAGCCCAAAGAAAGCACTATAGCAACTACATATATGTGACCATTTTTTCAATAAGATTTTTGTTTTAGAATAGTTTCAGATTTATAGAAAATTGTAGAGACAGTACAGAAAGCTTTCCTACACCTCATATTCGGTTTCTCTTATTAACACTAGTGGCATATTTGCCACAATTAGTGAACCAATACCGATGCATCGTTACTAACTAAAGTTAATAGTTTGTTCAGATTTGGTTCATTTTCTCTTAACGTCCTTGTTCCAAGATCCTGCTGAACTATCAAATTGCATAGATGTCATCATTTCTTCTCAAGCTTCTCTTGGCTAGGACTGCTTCTCAGACGTTTCTTGTTTTCACAGCCTTGTAGTACTAAGGAGTGCTGGTTCAGAATTTTGTGTAATAACCTTTACTCAGAAGCGGTATGCCCCTTTCCACTATTAAATTGGGATTATGTGGTTTGGGAGGAAGGCCACAAAGATAAAGTGCCATTTCCATCACATCATCCCACGAGTGCATACGGTCAACAGCATGTCTCGTGGATGTAGCCCTACATCACCTGCTGAGGTCATGTGTACCAGGTTTATTCACTCCAAGTTAGTGTATCCCCCATGTGATACACTCTGCAGGAAGTCATTATACACAGCCCCATCTAAGGAGTAGGGTGTTATGCTCCAAGATCTGGAGAGAGAAGCGTCCTGCTGAACCCACAGTCCAGTGGAGAGCTGACAGGAAAGGTGTGTAGGATGTGCCCTCCTGCAAAGTTTAAAGAATTGGTGGCAGGAGCCACCCTGTCTCTTGCACAGCTGAAGGATGAACCAGTCAGAGGTGGATGTAACCTGAGCTCAGTGATCTGCTTCTGGAGTTTACCAACCCTGTGTTTTTACCAGATTCTTCCAGGATTTGAAATGTGAGCCACTTCTTCCAGTATCATAGTAGTTAAATCCATTCACCACTTCTAACTTCCCCACTCTGTACCTAGCACATTAGGTTGGGGAGCCTATTAACAGAAGGAAGGTGCTCCATACTCACTATAACAGAGGCCCCTGGTGATTTGCAAACCAAGGAATACCTGGGATTGCTTGCACCTTTCATTATTATCAAAATCCATTGCTGTGGACATGTAGAAACTGCCGATTAAGGTTAAAATTAGAGCCAGGTTCCTTGATATTTTGCTTGCTTGTCTGTGAAGTGTTCTGTGAGCTAAAGGCAGTTACTGATAATCATAGAAACATTGGTCTGCTAAAAGAGCATTACTGTATAGTTGCAAGCTCAAAAAGAAACAATCTATACATGCAATAAGTACATTTTTTTTCTGATTAGTACAAAACACCTGCCATGGTGAAGGGAACGCTGAGGGACAGAGCTGGTTCTGTGCAGCTCACAGCTACATTTCTGAAGGACAAATGCAGTGCCACAGAAAGAGGAGAAGAGCAAAGAGCAGCGCTTCATATGCCATTACTGGGGCTAGAAACGTTCCCCACACAATCCTCTAACAGGGTACACATTTGTTTCTGTCGTTTTGCAACACTCTAATGACTTAAACGTTGTTCTCTTTCTGACTCACTGTGAGTCAATTTTAAACAACCTTCTGCTATACTGCGTTAGAGGAAAGAACTACAGCTGTCAAAATGATATCCAACTAGGATATCCAGAGCACAAACACAACTGCAGGCCTAGAAGCCAGCACATTTAGTTCCAACCTTTCCTCTGCCATGATTTGGCTTTAGAAACCTGAGAAAACCCTAAACTTTTCTGGGGCCTTGGTTCCTGGATCTGTGACAAGCTGGGATAAGTACTCGATGATCTCTTACAGATCCAAAACAGGGCATGACTCCAAGTTGGGTAATTACAGCTTGGGGAAAGACAGAGTTCCCAGAAGGATGAACTCTTTTCCAGGAAGGTGGAAAGACAATGGGTCTGTAACCCTGGAGTTGGAAGTATGATGCCCACTCCTTAGAAATATGACATGTAAGCAAAACATGGACTCTACCCAGGGACATCACCAGATGGTCAAAACCATCTGACTGATTAATGTGGTGACCGTTTCTAGCCCCAGTCAATAAAGTCAGATTGATTATATTCTTTGCAGCCAAAGATGGAGAAGCTCTATACAGTCAGCAAAAACAAGACCGGGAGCTTCCCGTGGCTCAGATCATGAACTCCTTATTGCCAATTTCATACTTAAATTGAAGAAAGTAGGGAAAACCACAAGACCATATAGGTATGACCTAAATCATATCCCTTTCGATTATACAGTGGAAATGACAAATAGATTCATGGGATTAGATCTGAGTGCCCGAAGAACTATGGACAGAAGTTCATGACATTGTACAGGAGGTGGTGATCAAGACTGTCCCCAAAAAAGAAAAATGCAAAAAGACAAAATGGTTGTATGAGGAGGCCTTACAAAAGCTGAGAAAAGAAAAGAAGTGAAAGGCAAAGGAAAAAAGGAAAGATATACACATTTGAATGCAGAGTCCCAAAAATAGCAAGGAGAGATTTTTAAAAAAAGCCTTCCTAAGGGATCAATGCAAAGAAATAGAGGAAAACAATAGAATGAGAAAAACTAGAGATTTCTTCAAGAAAATAAGAGATGCCAAGGAACATTTCACACAAAAATGGGCACAATAAAGGACAGAAATTATATGAACCTAACAGAAGCAGAAGATATTAAGAAGAGGTGGCAAGAATACACAGAAGAACTGTACAAAAAAGATCTTCATGACCCAGATAACCACAATGGTGTGATCACTCACCTAGAGCCAGACATCCTGGAATGTGAAGTCAAGTGGGCCCTAGGAAGCATCACTACAAACAAAGCTAATGGAGGTGATGGAATTCCAGTTGAGCTATTTCGAATCCTGAAAGATGATGCTGTGAAAGTGCTGCACTCAATATGCCAGCAAATTTGGAAAACTCAGCAGTGGCCACAGGACTGGAAAAGGTCAGTTTTCATTCTAAATCCAAAGAAAGGCAATGCCAAAGATGTTCAAACTACCACACAATTGCACTCATTTTACATGCTAGCAAAGCAATGCTCAAAATTCTCCAAGCTAGGTTTCAACAGTACATGAACCAAGAACTTCCAGATGTTCAAGCTGGTTTTAGAAAAGGCAGAGGAACCAGAGATCAAATTGCCAACATCCTTTAGATCATAGAAAAAGCAAAAGAATTCCAGAAAAATGTCTATTTCTGTTATTGACTACACCAAAGCCTGTGACTATGTGGATCACAACAAATTGTGGAAAATTCTTCAAGAGATGGGAATACCAGATCACCTTACCTGCCTCCTGAGAAATCTGTATGCAGGTCAGGAAGAAACAGTTAGAAGTGGACATGGACAACAGATTGACTGGTTCCAAATTGGGAAATGAGTAGGTCAAGCTTGTACATTATTATCCTGCTTATTTAACTTATATGCAAAGTACATCATATGAAATGCCAGGCTGGATGAAGCACAAGCTGGAATCAAGATTGCCAGGAGAAATATCAGTAACCTCAGAAAAGCAGATGACACCACCCTTATGGCAGAAATGAAGAGAAACTAAAGAGCCTCTTGATGAAGGTGAAAGAGGAGAGTGAAAAAGCTGGCTTAAAACTCAACTTTCAAAAAATGAAGATCATGGCATCCAGTCCCATCACTTCATAGAAATAGATGGGGAAACAATAGAAACAGTGAGAGACTTTATTTTCTTGGGTTCCAAATCACTGCAGATGGTGATTGCAGCCATGAAATTAAATGATGTTTGCTCCTTGGAAGAAAAGCTATCACCAACCTAGACAGTAGATTACAAATCAGAGATATTACTTTGCCAACAAAGGTCCAGCTAGTCAAAGCTATGGGAGAAGGCAATGGCAAGCCACTCCAGTACTCTTGCCTAGAAAATCCCATGGGTGGAGGAGCCTGGTAGGCTGCAGTCCATGGGGTCACTACGAGTCGGACACGACTGAGCGACTTCACTTTCACTTTTCACTTTCACACATTGGAGAAGGAAATGGCAACCCACTCCAGTGTTCTTGCCTGGAGAATCCCAGAGATGGGGGAGCCTGGTGGGCTGCCGTCTATGGGGTCACACAGAGTCAGGCACAACTGAAGCGACTTAGCAGCAGCAGCATGTATGGATATGAGAGTTGGGCCATAAAGAAAGCTGAGCGCTGAAAAACTGATGCTTTTGAACTGTGGTGTTGGAGAAGACTCTTGAGAGTCCCTTGGACTGCAAGGAGATCAAATCAGAGAATCCTAAAGAAATCAGTCCTGAATACTCATTGAAAGGACTGATGCTGAAAACGAAACTCTGATACTTTGGCCACCTGATGGTAACAACTGACTCGTTGGAAAAGACCCTGACGCTGGGAAAGATGGTCGGATGGCATCACTGACCAGATGTACCTGAGTTTGAGCAAACTCCGGGAGTTGGTGATGGACAGGGAAGCCTGGTGTGCTGGAGTCCAAGGGGTCACAAAGAGCTGGACATGACTGAGTGACTGAACTGAACAGAACTGATTAGTTTCAGATGAACAGCAAAGTGGATCAGTTATACATATACATGTATCCACCAAGTCTTATTCATATTTATGCCCTGAAAACCTTTCATGGAGTCAGACACAAGAGAGATGATAAAGTGTGACTCGTTATGTTTTGGCATTAAGGGAGATACTATGGACTACAGAGAGTAAGACAAGACAAAATCCTGAAGGAGTTTAAACTGTGGGCCAGCCCACTTGGCAGAAGCCGAAGTATAAACCAAGAACAGCAGTTATAAATCACCACAGGCAGCTGGGACTTACAGAATTTAACCAGGAAACCCGTATTTTCCATCAGTGACTTTATTGCTGTTTGTGAAGAGATTTCTTAACTGGAAGAGGTTGTGCCGAGTTTCCAGAGATAGCCTCTTTTAACAAGAGATAAAAGTGTATGCTCTTAAGTCGGTAAAGGTTTCCTGCTAACTAATGTTCGGTTGACAATTTGAATAAACCAGTACTGGTTTAGTTGTAAGTCGTGTCTGACTCTCGCAACTCCATGGGCTGTAGCCCGCCAGACTCCTCTGTCCATGGGAATTCCCAGGCAAGAATATTGGAGTGGGTGCCATTTCCTTCTCCAGGGATCTTCCTGACCCAGGGGTCAAACACAGGTCTACCTGCATTGCAGGCAGTCTCTTTACCAACTGAGCCATCAGGGTTGTTACCTAAATAACTTTTGAAAGGCAATGAAAAGTAACCAGTTAAAATGTCATGTTCTGGTCACAGTCTATACTTCTTGTGCTTTCTGAGTCTCCTCTCATTCTTAGCTTAGAAAAGTAACCTGAATCAGGGACTTGAAAAGCTCAACTTACCAGAGGGCTGAAAAGAGGTGAGTTTCAGTAATGGCAGTGCTCATAATGTTGGTAGTTTCTGCTTTCCACAGAAATTGAATATTTATGTTTTTTTCACTAATTCTCTAAGACATTTTTTTAAAAAGCATGGAGATTCTGTGCTTCTGTTCACCTGGAATTGTGTCAAAGCCCAGAAATCTGCGAGCAGAAATAAAACTCACTTGTAGGGTCGGGTCGTTCATGTGAAGAGACACATCTAGAACTGAATGGCTTGGCTGATGCATGACCATTATGTCTTAATGCTCCACACGTGGCTCATATCCTAACGATGATCTGTAAAGCTGTGTGATGACAGGCTCAGGACTTGCTGAGCTGGACAGCACAGTTCATTGGAATAACGGCCTCAAGAGAACTCAGTACCCCCTGGAGGACCAGGCCTGGAGCTGTAGGATGAGCCCGGGACCAGGCCTCGTGGGCACTGTGGGGCGCAGCTGCCGCCCTCCAGGGAGGACTCCGAACAGGAGCATGTGCTCTGATCTCTCCACCGCCGACCTTCCAGGCCTGGGCTTCGGTCACAGGTCAGCACTGCCTCCGGTTCCAAATGGCCAGGATAATTAATGCTAGACTTCTGTATTTTCGGAATTAAGCTGCAGGAATTCCAAATTACTCAAAGAAACATTTTTCCCGTTGTTGAGGAACTGGAGAAAGCAGACACTTGGGCTGCGGTGACTTCAGCTAGGACCTTCTGAGGCAGCAGTGGCGCCCTGACACCTGTAAGTGCACAGCCGCCAGCAGACGTTCTCAGCTGACTCAGCAGCCACGCCACTTCTTCCTTATTGTAAAAGCAAAGAAAAGCACTGCATTCTGTTTTAATTTTTGAAGGAAGTAAGGAAGATCAACTTGTAACATCATAACCTTGCAAAACCTCAAGATTTTAGACATACTGTGTAAATGGGAAAATTCTAGTGCTACTTATGAGTTATAGCCCTTTGGTGCAAGTGTCATGATGCTGACAATCAGTTCAGTTGAGTTCAGTCGCTCAGTCGTGTCTGACTCTTTGCGACCCCATGAATCGCAGCACGCCAGGCCTCCCTGTCCATCACCAACTCCTGGAGTTCACTCAGACTCACGTCTATGGAGTCAGTGATGCCATCCAGCCATCTCATCCTCTGTTGTCCCCTTCTCCTCCTGCCCCCAATCCTTCCCAGCATTAGGGTCTTTTCCAGTGAGTCAACTCTTCGCATGAGGTGGCCAAAGTACTGGAGTTTCAGCTTCAACATCAGTCCTTCCAATGAACACCCAGGACTGATCTCCTTTAGGATGGACTGGTTGGATCTTCTTGCAGTCCAAGGGAATCTCAAGAGTCTGCTCCAACACCACAGTTCAAAAGCATCAATTCTTCAGCGTTCAGCTTTCTTCACCGTCCAACTCTCACATCCATACAAGACTACTGGGAAAACCATAGCCTTGACTAGATGGACCTTTGTTGGCAAAGTAATGTTTCTGCTTTTGAATATGCTATCTAGGTTGGTCATAACTTTTCTTCCAAGGAGTAAGCATCTTTTAATTTCATGGCTGCAGTCACCATCTGCAGTGATTTTGGATGCTGACAGTAGGGCCTGTTTAAATCTATCAGCAAACAAAAAGGGGCACTTCCAGAGAACGCGCACACAACCCTCCTGAGGCGAGGAAGAGGGGCCCCACTCAGGGCAGAGTCAGAGTCTGTGTGGCCACTCACACAGCCATGGAGCCTACGTTTTGCAGAAGTGAGGCACTCTGCAAAGACCTACAACCTGCATGCACGCGCTTACATAATTTGCGTTATAAATACAGTGTTGAATAAATTATATTAAACACCGAAGCACTCCTAGTGTGAGCACTGAGGCAAAAATGGGGGGCGGGGGAGACGTGGAGACCCCAGAGAAGACTCAGCTGCACCCACTAGCACTGGGTGCCATTCCTCAGGGCCAGAGCTACAAGGGACACCCTAACCTCTGCGCACCAGTCACAGCTTCCCAGCATACACCCGTGGAGAGTCATCAGGTTTAGTTCTTAAAACTTATTTAGTTACTGTTCACAGATACAGGACTGTATAGAAATTTGGAATATGTTTAGTAAAAAGAGGGTGAAAATGACTGATTTTAAAATACTACAAAATTATGATCTCAAGAATACAAAGTATGTAAATATGTGAAAGCAATGTACGAAAAACTCCCCTCAGGGACACAAGTGCCCTCTGCCTGGCTCCTCCGGCGCTCCCAGTCCGTGTGCTGACTTCACAGTGCTTATCCTCGAGGGACACCCAGGCAAAGGGGCCTGTCCCAGCCACTGTGTGCTCGGGGGCTTCTTCATGCCGCAAGCAAGCTCATTCGAACAAAAGTATATACTGGAAATCTTGGACTCTTACCACACTTGTAATAGGGTCAATTAATTCAGGAAATGACATAAAGGAGTGCCATTTGTCAGAAACACTACCCTTGAAGAACATTAATCCAAGGCAGGGAAGCTCACCAGGGTCATCATGACTTGGGACTTGGCGGAAATGGGCTTTCTAGAAATTCTGCCATCAGAAGGTAAGGAAGTATTTTGAATGGCTAAAATAAACGCTGCTGACATGTGATCAAGGTCTTACTGAATTACATCACTCCAGTTCTTCCTGGACTGCATCGCCCTAACCATCTAGAGTCCGGCAGGGAGACCATTTTGCTTCTGTGGTAACGCAGGGCTCTCTAAAACCCTAAAAATGCCTATTATAGCTTACCATAGTCCTTTTCATCCCCAGGCTTCTGGACAGCTGGAATGATTAAACCATACCCTAAAGAATTCTTTGGTTAATTTACATCAAGCCAGTGACTTACAGTGGCCCAGAGCATTGCTGCTGTTTCTATTAAAACAAGGTCAACTTAGAGCAAGCACGCTCATTTTCCCTTGCAGTCAGTGTTTAGAGATCTGAGCCTTTAGAAAATAAGCCTCCTCTTGACCTGAAAACACAGTGATCAGAAACTACGAGTTAGCTTCCCCAGCTTGTGATGCCATCGTGTGTCTGGACACTGGAAAGTAATCTGAAGAAGACAGTCCAGTATCCACCAGGAGCACAGGGCTGAGAGTGTCTCAGTGACAGGCTGGACAGCCGTCGTGCTAAACCAAGCCTAGGTGGTACTGGTAACTCACAGGACCCTCGAAATGAAGGAGAGACAAGCTTCACACATGAGGGTCTGTAACAATATAGAGCAGCTATAACTCCCACTAAGGACCTCAGGGTTAAATTCTCCAGACAGTAACCTCCGAGTCAGGGACTTAGAAATGATTCATAAACACTATGAAACTGGGCAGTGTAATTTAAAAAACATAAAATATCATTTACAAAGAATTAATAAAATGAGAGCAAAACATTTGCAGTTTGTGAACTTTAAAAAGTTAGAAAGCGATGCTGTCAGCACGTTGGTGATAAACCATGCGTGCTGTTGTTTAGTCACTAAGCCGTGTCTGACCCTTTGATGACCCCATGGAGCCCTTCAGGCTCCTCTGTCCATGGAATCTTTCCAGGCAAGAATACTGGAGTGGGTTGCATTTCTTTCTTCAGAGGATCTTCGCACTCAGGGATCAAACCGCATCTCCTACATTGGCCGGCGGATTCTTTACCACTGAGCCACGAGGGAAGCTCAGTGAACCACACATACACTGGCACTATCTGTCCGATGAGAAAAGCAACAATATAAATTTCAACTATTAGAAAGTTCATAGTCTTTGTCTAATTAACTCCACTTTGCTGTATCCATCCAAAGTAAATGATCACATTTGTTTAGGCACATTTGTATGAAGATATATAAGACAGAAAGTGAAGAAGAAATAAAGTTATTAAAAGCCTCCCAACTAAGAAACTGGTTTAAATAAAGCATATGTTTTGGTTAGATGAGATGGGATATAGCCAATGAATGTCTAGTATTTTTATATATAAGAGGTATGTAGAGCATAATGTTTAAACCAGAAAACAGGAGACAAAGCAGCCTGAAACCTTATCTGGGAGAAATCCTGCCAGCTGCTGACAGCAACTACTCCTCAGCGCAGGGCTGTCACCCCCTTGCTCCTGCCCTGGCTGAGGATGCTGCCGGCTCTGGCCTGGGCATTCTCGTTGAAGGAGCTCCCCCAACCCCCGCCAAGTCCAGGAGGGCAGGAAGCAAAGGGGTACGCCCTCCTCCTTCTGCCTTGGCTTCTGTCCAGACCTTCAACAGACGAGACGATGCCCACTGTGGGGGGAGGGCCGTCTGCATGGCTGATTCCACTGATTCAAGTGCTACCTGCATCCAGAAACACCCTCACAGACACGCCCAGAAATAACCCTTACTCTGGACACTTTTAGGCCTCAAGTTGACACATAAAAGTAAGCACCACAGTGTTATTGACCAGAGAAACATTAGCCAGATATTATATGAAAGCAAGTGTGGGAAGCAAAACCATGCAAGTTCAGTTTATATCAGGAAAAGTTGCAAAAGTTAACCTAACAACTGTCAAAAGATTGAGTGCTTTGCTCCCTGGGCAGAAGTTATTTCAGTTGGATAAACTGAAAGGGGAAAAAAAAGGCCATTGGCATGACAAATAGAGATAAAAAACACAAACTATAATTGATAGTAGCTATAGAAATGGAGCGACTATTTAGTTATATTTTCTACCGGCTCCAATACGGGAATGAAGTTTGGAGGCAGCATCCATAAAGGCGCACAAGAGCGAGGCTATCGCTGTAACGGGTCAGGTTCACGTGATCCCAGGGTATGGGCAGGAGGCAGGAGGACCACCCTGAGACAAAATATAATTTGGACCACAGTTTAAGGAGAAAGGTGCCACCAGCATCTGAGCTCCAAGAAGTCCTCTGAGGAGCACCCTCCCAGGAGCCCAGGGCAGCCGGCCCTCTCCTGTCCCGTGAGGGGCCAGCACGTGGGGGTCACAGGTCCGGGAGCGAGGCGATGCCCCGGAGGAGGACCAGGATCCTGTGGGGCTTCCCTGGGGTGCACACGAGGCCGGTGCCCTGGTGCAGAAGATGAAAATAAACTTGTGAACTGGAATTTTCCACATCCCGGCACGTGGGAGCTTCCACTGGATATAATTTGACTTCTAAAAAGAAAGATATGTGGTCCTCTTGCCTCTAAACTTTGAGGAATAGGTAATGATCACGGCCTGAATGCTCTCGATGCTGAGATCCTTTTAACTGAACAGTCACCACCCATGAGTTGATACTTCTTCCTAGTGACCAGAGACCTCACTGCATCAACTGTCATGCACATC
The DNA here is from genome assembly GCF_029378745.1 of Bos indicus. Lineage (NCBI taxonomy): Eukaryota > Metazoa > Chordata > Mammalia > Artiodactyla > Bovidae > Bos > Bos indicus. The sequence continues at coordinate 112,773,846 of NC_091767.1, read as the reverse complement.
TCGACTTCAGGAATATTAAAACATGAAAAAGCATGCCAGGAATGGAGGAAACACAATGGTTAAACAGGAATTTAAATATAAAATTTAGACCAATACAATATTATAAAGCTAAAAAATAAAATTAAAATTAAAAATAAATAAATAAAATTTAGACCTTAAGAAGCTCCTTGGAATTCTCTCAACACATTTTGAAAACTACTCTGATAACATCAAAGGTATTCAACCTCTCAGGTATCACTAATCTAATCAAATAATTTACCTCTATGTGGGCACCTATTTGGGTAAGAGTTGGACAGACTTGGTAACTAACACCTTCACTTTCACATGGCAACCCACTCCAGTCTTCTTGCCTGGAGAGTCCCATGGACCGAGGAGCCTGGCGGGCTGTGGTCCCTAAGGTCATAAAGAGTCAGACAGGACTACAGCGACTCAGCACACAGCATGCGCAGGAACGTGTTTCCCCGGAGGCGGGGGCCGCTGATAAGCGTCCTAGAGTCTTCGCTACGGACTGGACGTCGGCCACAAGGGGGCGGCGTGAGAATGGTAGGGACGCGGCCCAGAACAGAGGCCCCTGGGCACCCCTTGCCGAGCGCGGGGACTTGGCCACACAGACTCCTCTCAAATCTACCTGCTACACACCGACGAAAGAGAAGAAGCGCGAATGTGTGCTCAGTGGGCGAGGCCGACGCTCACAAGTAGCCTTGGCCAAGAAATTCAGGATGGAAGAGAAAGAACGTTCAGCTACAGAATATAAAATCAGGCACCCATTTCAATTCCACTTGAAAATTTTCTAAGGCTCAGTTTATGCCTCTGGGAAAGGGTGACAGTGAGAGTCACCACCTTCTCCTTGTTTTCCTTAAGAATTCCCCGTTCCTTCCTTGTTCCCAGCCAGATGCTCAGGTGTCTTGTTCAGTCGCTCAGTCGTGTCTGACTCTTTGTGACCCCATGGACTGCAGCACCCCAGGCTTCCCTGTCCTTCACCATCTCCCAGAGCTTGCTCAAACTCAGGTCCATAGAGTTGGTGATGCCAGGTCATTTGTCTTAACCAAATGTTTCATGAAAACCAATAAAGACATTTAGAATTCCCAAATAATATATGTTATATGTTTTGCAAAGTACAATATCTTTATCTGGGGAAAAATTTATATAGAGAAAAGAATAAATTTTTTTTCTCAAATAAAATTTGGTTACACCTTAAGTAGGGCATTAAAGAGTAGTTAAGTAATTTTTTCCAAGAAAACCCTATATCAAAATTTGATTTGTATTTTCTGAGGGTAAACAATATGACACAGGATTTGGCATAATATATTTGAAACAAAGCCGAAGCTAAATAATCAACTCTTCTCTTATCACCACTTTCAGGAAACAGAAAAAGTTGGTGCCTTAAAATGTTAGAATTGTCCCAAAAGTTAAGTTACTGCACGTGTTCTCAAGTTTTACTGTCAGAGGAGAAACCTTCCAGCTTAAAGATGAGAACCAAGTATCCCCCTTATTGCCCTTTGCTTCCAGGAAAGCAGCGTCATTACAGTGTCTCTTTCACAGCAGGTGCCCTGAAGCTCACACAAAGTGAAGGGAACCACAACCCACATACATGGGAGGACCTCTGGACACTGAGACTCAGGGCATCCAGAGCAGAAAAGAGACACCCCTCTGCAAACAGAGGGTTTTATGAAAACCTGCGCCTGGAACGGGACCCGCCTCAACCCTCCCTGCGAGCCTGTCCTCCCTGCCACCAGTGAGCAAAGCACCAGCATGCATGCACCCTGCTCCCAAGAGGAGATGGGGGACTTTACTCTAGAGAAACGAAGAAGTCTACACATCACTTTCTAATGTTTGGGAAATTTCAGCTTAGTGAGCACTCCCTATCAAATTTCCCCAAAGCAAGCCCCTTACTAAAGACAGACTTTACTAATGACAGTGTAGAGTCTGTTCACCTTTTTGATGTGACAATGTTAAGTTTGAACAGGAAATAAAGGATCACCAGACATTTAAGGGAAAGCATCTCAAGGCAAAAAGAAAGATGAAAGTAAACAAGCAGATATGCTTCTTCTTGAGAAACTAACCCTCAGCAAAATGAGACATGAAAAACACTTTTACGTTGCTCATCCAATGGCGTGTTTAGGTCTTAGCCAAGCAAATGTACCACTTTGCTATATTTTTAATTAGTAGGATAAACCACACGAAAGTGACTTTCTTATAGGTGAAATAGTCTAATACTAGCAACTTCACACATAATAATTTCTTTAAATAGAAAGGATAAAATTAGTTCAATATCCAGGTCAACAATCAAGGAAGAAGCAAGGAGTGGAGGATTTTATAATTAAGTGAAGATACAATTGCACTGATTTCACTTGCTAGCAAAGTAATGCTCAAAATCCTTCAAGCTAAGGCTTCAGCAGTATGTGAACCAAGAACTTTCAGATGTTCAAGCTGGATTTATAAAAGGCAGAGGAACCAGAGATCAAATTGCCAACATTCATTGGGTCATACAGAAAGCAAGAGAATTTCAAGAAAACATCTGCTTCATTGACTACACTGAAGCCTTTGACTGTGTGTATTGCAACAAACTGGAAAATTCTTAAAGAGATGGGAATACTAGATCACTTTACCTGTCTTCTGAGAAACCTGTATGCAGGTCAAGCATTAACAATTAGAACCAGACCTGGAACAACAGACTGGTTCAAAATTAGGAAAAGAGTACAACAAGGCTATGTATTGTCACTCTGCTTATTTAACATGTGTAGAGTACACCATGCAAAATGCCAGGCTGGATGACTCACAAGCTGGAATCAAGATTGCCAGGAGAAATATCAATAACCTGCGATACACATAATGATTCCACTATAATGGCAGAAAGCAAAGAGGAACTAAGGAGCCTCTTGGTGAGGGTGAAAGAGGAGAGTGAAAAAGCTGGCTTAAAACTCAATGTTCAAAAAAACTAAGATCATGGCATCCAGCCCCGTCACTTCATGACAAATAGATGGAGAAACAATGGAAACAGTGACAGATTTTATTTTCTTAGGCTTCAAAATCACTGTGGTTGGTGACTGCAGCCGTGAAATAAAAAGATGATTGGCCTTGGAAGAAAAGCTATGACAAACCTAGACAGCATATTAAAAAGCAAAGACATCACTTTGCCACCAAAGATCCACATAATTAACACTATGGCTTTTCCAGTAGTCATGTATGGATGGATGTAAGAGTTGGACCATAAAGAAGGCTGAGCACCACAGAATTGGTGCTTTCAAACTCTGGTGTTGGAGAAGACTGTTGAGAGTCCCTTGGAGAGGAGATCAAACCAGTCAATCCTGAAGGAAATCAACACTGAATATTCACTGGAAGGACTGATGCTGAAGCTGAAGCTCCAATATTTTGGCTACCTGATGAGACGAGTCAACTCATTGGAAAAGACCCTGATGCTGGGAATGATTGAGACCAGGAGGAGAATGGAGTGACAGAGGATGAGATGGTTGGATGGCATCACCGACTCGATGGACATGAGTTTGAGCAAACTCTGGGAGATAGCAAAGGACAGGGAAGCCTGGTGTGCTGCAGTCCACAGGGTCGCTAAGAGTCGGACATGACTGAACAGCAACGACTGCAAGATCTGAACTTTACAGTTTGCAAAATGACTGACATCAACTGCCTTGGTTTTACTCTAAACAGCTGTGTAATTAAATGAATATGCCTAAATGTTGTTAACTGTGGAGAAGTCCAGGACCAAATAAATGAAGCTTCCTCCGAACATCGCTTTAACTGAGCGAGTAACTGGAGCTGGGACCAGCGGTCCGGCTGACTGACGCCGTGGCCTCTGCTTCCACTGCCCAAAGGACGCTGGCCAAGATGAGACCCTGGAAAGAATGTGAGACAGAGGCAGTGGGGAAAGATGAAGGGAAGGATAATATGCAAACAGAGGTAAGAGAAGGAAGCCTTGACTAGAAGAACTTATGTTCATGGAGTCAGAACTCGAATGAACCGTGTAACCAGAGAGCATCACGCTGGCAGCAGATTCTTGAACTGACTCAGGGAAGGAACGTTCGTGACACAATTCCAAAAACGGTAAACTTGACGTATTCCAGATGTGAAGCAATTAAACCCTCGCTTGGAGGGAATGACCCAGATAACTGCACAAATGTCCATGTTAAGGAATTTAAAATTTTATATCCATATAAAAATTTAAGACTGACTGACTTAGATGTTTGGAGACTAAATTAACAAATGGCTTCCCCAGTGGCACAGCAGTAAAGAACCCACCTACAATGCGGGAGATGCAGGGGATGTGGGTTTGATCCCTGGGTCAGGAAGATCCCCTGGAGGAAGAAATGGCAACCCATTCCAGTATTCTTACCTGGAGAATCCCAGGAGAGGAAATTGGAGGGCTATAGTCCACAGGGTTGCCGAGAGTCAGACACAACCAAGCCACACAACACACGCACACACCACACATACACACACATGTACACACATGTAGAGGCACGTGTACACACATGTAGAGGCATGCACACAACGACACATATGTACAAACACACACGAACATACATATAGAACACAAGATGCGCATGACCACGCACATGCATGTGCACACGTGCACACATACACAGACATGCTACACATGCAGGCACACAAGTGGCAAATGCACACGAACACGCATGTGTGTGCATGGTCTTGTGTACATTGTTCACATATGAGTGCATATCACATGTTCACTCACACCTGTGTGCACATACGTGATCAGCTGTTCAAGCAAAGGACAAACAAGCTACCTGGGTGGTGGGAGGGGCAGGGTCACTGCTGTCTCCACTGAATCTTCTTGTCTTGTCTTGAACTGAATCCCAGTCGCGCACTGCTGGCCATGTGGTTGCCGAATTCAGCTCAGCTCCCTTTAGAACCAAAAGGCGCCTCTGTGATTCATCAGAACTGATTTCCTTTTCATTTTTTCATGCAGGCTGTAGGAAAAGAGAGCAGCTGCGAGAGAGGGAGAAGGAGTAGCAGGTGGAGAGACAGGGCCTGGGGAGGAGCATCAGCCCCTCACAGCCTGATAAAGCACAGACGTCCCCCGGGTGTTAAAGACGCCACTGAAAACCAGCAAGTGCAACCGAGTCGTAGCTGTGTGGTGTGTGTTTTGCTGCAGCCTCAGGGGGGCGGTGAGTGGCAGAGACGTCAGACTAGATCAGAGGCCTGGTGTTCTATCAAGATATAACACATCGCCACCTCTGTCAATGCAGCAGCGTTGAAGTTGACAGGAATTCCCCATTTCCTCCCCACTCACAAACCTCCACTCAAAGCCCGGATCCCTCCACAGAGATCAGGGACACTTGGAATAAACACCTGCCTCTCCTCATTCCCCACGCTGGTGGCTGGGCGCATCCGCCCGCGTCCATACAACCCCCACTGAGACCAAAACTGCTGCCTCTCCAGTTGTCCCAGCCAACATCAGGGCCTCCCGGAATAAAGAGGCGAATCACCGCTCAGTCAGTTCTGGCGGCTTCAGACTCTCGGAGGTGAAAGGCGTCGCTCGTCTCCTGTGTGACACAATGAAGTGTGTTCTTGCTACTTTCTTCAGATTTTTCATGTCATGTGAACACAGACCTCTTTGATCTTTCAACTGATCTGTTTTGGAAATGTGTAAAAATAAAACAAGTTGCAATTCTGAGACTCCCAAGAAAAAACATTCAGTTTTAACCTTTGAAACCTAGAGCATGTTTCATTAATAATGACTGATTTCAAATGCACTTGACATTCCTATCTTGAATAATAAAGAACAATAGAACAAGCTCTTTGCTCTTCTTCTGAACTTTGTGAACATTAGCAAGTCAGCTTAATCCTCAGGTTGCTGTTCCTTCTTCTGGAAAAAAGGAGGAGCTGCTGCATAAGATTGTGGACCCCGCGAGAACACCGGGCACGCTAACTGAGCGTCCTGGGGGATTAGAGTGGATTATTTTTAGACACCATAGCTTTGCTTTATTGACACCTTATATTAAGCAGGTCTCACTTGCCAAAAGCCACAGGATACAGGCCGACAACTGTGCTTTGAAAGTTCCTTGAGCTGAGGCTGTCTTGGATGCAAAACACTGAGATAGTTAGAGAGAACATGCACGCCTCCTCACAGGGCAGCCTCCCTGGAAGCCTCAGCAAGTAAATCTAAGTGGCACCATCCCTTCTTTTAGCAATGTGTTTAGATTTTGTAGATTTCTCCTAGATTTTGTCATGTAAGCTTTATATATACCAAAAGGTCTTAATTACAGATTTTTAAATGTTGAGTAAAATGTTCACCAGTCTAGTTTGTAATATATATAATAAACCTGTCATATAATTTATTTTCTTTAAAAACAAGCTTCTTATATAAATTGCCTACAGAACTTTCATTTAGAATTTAAGGTCATTCAGGGGTTAGTGTCATGTAAACAAAACTCTCTGAAATGCTGGGGTCTTTTGGGGGTGTTGCATTCCTACAAGCTGTGATCAAGCCAGGTTTAGTCAGCTATTGGAAAAACAAATCCTTCTTGGTCTAGGAGCTCAAATGCCTAGGGCTAAGCCAGATGAAGTTTTCTATCCTGAGTCATAAATTCCTCAGTGCAGTGTACAACAGAAAAAAGACCACCTTTAACTTTGGCATTGTGATCTGGCAAAGGCCTCAAATACCTCTATTGCCATAAAAATTGCAAAAAAAAAAAAAAAAAGACTATCTTGCTAGAGGGCTCTGATTCAGAGTAGAAAGTTGTGAAGAATCCGAGCTCTCTCAGAGCCCTTTGTCCACCAGGAAGTAAGTGGACTTGAAGCGGAATGTGGAAAGGCACCGGGTTTCAGAGCTTGGACACCGAACGTCAATTTTCTTCTAGTTAAAGAAAAATAGTAATATCTGGGTCTTAGGCCCAAAGTGTGGATGAAACGTGTGGCCTGGTAAAGTCCTAGAACAATGTTGAGCCGCACAGGTTTATTCAGTACTGGGTGCTGTGTGAGTCAGGGCATCAGCACCAGCTTCCGAGAGCTGGGCAGGTGTGTGAACAACACAGAGGGGAGCCGTGGTTGCACCGGCAGCAGGCAGGGCTGGATCTGGGCCGGCAGCTAACCCTCAGGATCTTCACCACTGGGCCTCTCTTGGCAGCCCACCGTTTGTGCACCTTTCCCACTTGCCATGCAGTTATTTCTGAGCATCTCTTGTTTCCTGGCAGCCACAGGAGCAGGTTAAATACAGGGTCGGGCCCAGCTCAAGATTTCCTGAATGCTTTTAGAGTCAGAGGGCCCAGCCCCAAACTGAGATCCGTCCTCTGCCTCCGGAGGCGAGTGTGTTGGTGCAGGTGCGTCCTGGGGGATCCCCGGGCCCTTGGGCTCAGAGGGGACGTGGCCGCCCAAAGCTCCCCGGGTCCTGGCACGTCCCCCAGAGCAACAGGCTTGTCCTTCAACCACGAAAATGATCCTCGGTTAGTCCACCTGAGGACGGGGTAAAGCAGCCATCAGGGAGCCTACAGAATTCAGTTGTGTAAAACTTCCTTTGCATATTTACAGAAAAATAAACAGAACGCTATCTCTTTTAAAGAAAATGTGCAAAGTATCACATGGCTTCAAAACATTCACCGTTCTTCATTGTGGAAGGGACACTGTTATGAGTGTGGTTTGTATTCTCGTTCCTCCAGAAACATGAATGTGAACTAAGCAGAGGGAGATTAATATTCCAGTTACATCAGTTAAGTAATTCATTAATAGAAATGTGTTTCTATCATAAATATTTGAAAGCATTATTGGTTCTTGTTGGTTTTTTGTAACATAACGCACACATAATCTCCTGATTTGGGACAATGTGTTGTGGCATTCAGCCTCAAAATTGAGGTGATACAATTCCAGTTGAGCTATTCCAAATCCTGAAAGATGATGCTGTGAAAGTGCTGCACTCAATATGCCAGCAAATTTGGAAAACTCAGCAGTGGCCACAGGACTGGAAAAGGTCAGTTTTCATTCCAATCCCAAAGAAAAGCAATGCCAAAGAATGGTCAAACTACCGCACAATTGCACTCATCTCATACACTAGTAAAGTAATGCTCAAAATTCTCCAAGCCAGGCTTCAGCAACATGTGAACCGTAAACTTCCTGATGTTCAAGCTGGTTTTAGAAAAGGCAGAGGAACCAGAGATCAAATTGCCAACTTCTGCTGGATCATGGAAAAAGCAAGAGAGTTCCAGAAAAGCATCTATTTCTGCTTTATTGACTATGCCAAAGCCTTTGACTGTGTGGATCACAATAAACTGTGGAAAATTCTGAAAGAGATGGGAATACCAGACCACCTGATCTGCCTCCTGAGAAATTTGTATGCAGGTCAGGAAGCAACAGTTAGAACTGGACATGGAACAACAGACTGGTTCCAAATAGGAAAAGGAGTTCATCAAGGCTGTATATTGTCACCCTGCTTATTTAACTTATATGCAGAGTACATCATGAGAAACGGTGGACTGGAAGAATCACAAGCTGGAATCAAGATTGCCCAAAGAAATACCAATAACCTCAGATATGCAGATGACACCACCCTTATGGCAGAAAGTGAAGAGGAACTCAAAAGCCTCTTGATGAAAGTGAAAGTGGAGAGTGAAAAAGTTGGCTTAAAGCTCAACATTCAGAAAATGAAGATCATGGCATCTGGTCCCATCACTTCATGGGAAATAGATGGGGAAACAGTGGAAACAGTGTCAGACTTTATTTTTCTGGGCTCCAAAATCACTACAGATGGTGACTGCAACCATGAAATTAAAAGACGCTTACTCCTTGGAAGGAAAGTTATGACCAACCTAGATAGCATATTCAAAAGCAGAGACATTACTTTGCCAACAAAGGTTCGTCTAGTCAAGGCTATGGTTTTTCCAGTGGTCATGTATGGATGTGAGAGTTGGACTGTGAAGAAGGCTGAGCACCGAAGAATTGATGCTTTTGAACTGTGGTGTTGGAGAAGACTCTTGAGAGTCCCTTAGACTGCAAGGAGATCCAACCAGTCCATTCTAGAGGAGATCAACCCTGGGATTTCTTTGGAAGGAATGATGCTAAAGCTGAAACTCCAGTACTTTGGCCACCTCATGCGAAGAGTTGACTCACTGTAAAAGACCCTGATGCTGGGAGGAATTGGGGGCAAGAGGAGAAGGGGACGACAGAGGATGAGATGGCTGGATGGAATCACTGACTCTATGGACGTGAGTCTGGGTGAACTCCGGGAGTTGGTGATGGACAGGGAGGCCTGGCGTGCTGCAATTCATGGGGTCGCAGAGTCGGACACGACTGAGCGACTGATTGGATCTGATTGGAAGTTCTCTAGAGATAGGTGGTCAGAATTGCTCAAATCTTTCTTGCTGTAGGCAGAGCTGAGGTGTCCCCCCTCCCCCACCAAATGATCCTGTCTCCCGGTTCTCATGTGTTTGTACAAACTCCCATCCCTAGGGTGGGTTGAAATGGTGGTTGTTATTCAGTCACTCAGTGTGTCTGACTCTTTGTGACCCCATGAATTGCAGCATACCAGGCCTCCCTGTCCGTCACCAACTCCCGGAGTCCACCCAAACTCATGTCCATTGAGTCCGTGATGCCATCCAACCATCTCATCCTCTGTCGTCCCCTTCTCCTCCTGCCTTCACTCTTTCCCAGCATCAGGGTCTTTTCCAATGAGTCAGCTCTTTGCATGAGCTGGCCAAAGTATTGGAGTTTCAGCTTCAACATCAGTCCTTCCAATGAACACCCAGGACTGATCTCCTTTAGGATGGACTGGTTGGGTCTCCTTGCAGTCCAAGGGACTATTCCTCCACCATAAATTCTCACTTTTAAGAAATATACACCTAAGTTTCTAAGGATAAAGTGGCCCACTGCCTCCAAATTACTCTCAAATGGTTCAGAAAAAACAATATGCACATATAAAAACAAATAAATATCTATGAAATAATAAGCAAAGGAAGCAAAATGTGAACAACTGGAGAAAAAGAGTAAAGTTTTTATAATATTCTTAAAATTATTTCAACTTATAGCAAAATAAAAAATTACCCTTCAGGCCAATGTAAAAGATCAGTTTAAGAAGAGAATAGTTAAAACTTATAAAAATGGTAGTTAATAAAGTTGTGAGAATATGCAGAAATGCAAAATTAAAGCTTTCATCACACAAAAAATGTGTAACTATAAATGGTGATGGATGGTACTCAGAGTTACTGTGCTGATCATTTCATAAGGTGTACAAATATTCAGTCATTACACTGTACACCTGAAAGTAATAAATACAATATCACATGCCAATTATACCTCAATAATAAAAATTTTTAATAAAATAAAAATAAGAAATTATGTTTAAAAACAAAAACAAAGGAGTTTATATTTTTGATTAGTTACGAGTTGTTATCTACAAATGGAATCCTGTGGTCAACATATCAAAGATACAGGATCTTGAAAATCCTGTACCATTATCTAGTCCAGAGTAACAATAGGCAGTAAGAAAGCAACTTGAGTTCCCTAAATAAAGAAGAGTTGTACAAGACAAAAGCACTGGACTGCTTAGTTTTTAAATAAAGTTATCACTTTTCATTTGAAAAATCTAAAAACAGCCTTTAGGAAATACATGATGTTAGCTATTTTAGCTATTTCTTTGCTTATCATCTTTATTTTGATAAACAAAGATGTATTCATCTTTAAACGCACACCTGTGTAGTTGTTCATCTTTAAATGCATGCTTACACAGTTGAAAGCGGAAGTCTTAGCTGCTCACATGGGTCCGATTCTTTCAGCCCCACACTCAGCAGCCCTCCAGGCTCCTTTGTCCTTGGGATCCTCCAGGCAACAATACTGGAGTGTGTTGCCATTCCCTCTCCAGGGATCTTCCTGACCAGGGACTGAACCCAGGCTGCCTGTGCTGCAGGCAGATTCTTTACCATCTGAGCCCCCCTTGTCCTTTAAATGCACGTCTACCTAGTTGCTCACCATTAAACGCACACCTGTACAGTTAGTTACCTTATAATGCACACCTATATATACTGGATTTGGAAGATCCCCTGGAGAAGGGAAAGGCTACCCACTCCAGTATTCTGGCCTGGAAAATTCCATGGACAGTAAAGTCCATGAGGTCTCAAAGAGTCGGACACAACTGAGCAACTTTCACTTCATATAGTTATTCATCTGTAAATGCACACCTTTCTAATTATTCACCTTTGAATGCACACCTATATAATTCTAAGCAGCATGCCTCTGTGATTTTGGGAAGCATCATATTGAGAATACTTATTTCTGTTGATGTTGAACAAATTGGTTCAACTTATTAAAGAAACAATTTGTTAATACACATCAAAACTTTTTAAATATAGCCTTTGACTAGTATTTTAGAAGTTTCCCTGGGCAAATGCATGCTATAAGAAAACTTTACACACAAAGATGTATATGAAAACAAAAGTTGGAAATAATCCATATGTATAACAATCAGACATTATTTAGCAATTGGAGGGAAATGGAATACTATATAATAATGAAAATTATGTTCAGGGCTTTTTTTAAACGTGGAGACAACCTAAAATCTAGAAAACAATGTATAAAAACAGCAACACACAATGCAATCACAATCACTTTCTAATTCTTACAAAGATTGGAAGAAACACTCTTTTTTCCTTAATATTGTTACATATTTTCAAATTGATCTGTATAACTTAGAGTCATGTGCATATATGCCAAAATTACACAATAATATATATATATATCATACTCCATTTTTTGTAAGAGAAGAGATAATGGCTTATCTGATATTTTCTTTAATAATTAATAGACTTAAGTCAGCTTGGCAAAATATAGACATAATTTGTTAACGTGGACAGCAGGAGAGAATTAAAAGGAGGGCTTTTGTTGTCATTTCTAAAGAATATGTGTGCATGCCAAAATTCAAGAGCAGTTTCACAGAGTTTATTTTTTAAAGACTATTTATAAGTGACCTTATTCTTTGAGTATAGTACACATGTCAAATATAATTGAAATAATACTAAGCTAGTTGTTTAGTGAACAAATTGTATCTCCATGTTGGCTCAAACCATTTGCTGATTAGATTTTTTTAACTAAAAAGAAAGTATAAATTCCTCTAAAATATCAACATTTTCCCTTGGAGTCATTTGTATTCCAAAAGTTTAACCAATGGGGAATCTTCAAAAAGAGAATTAGCAGATACCTTCCTTTGGACTCTCTCACACAGGCTGACAAGGCACACAAAATCATGCTCCCTCCAGAATGTGATATTGATTGGCTGAGAAAGGCTAACCCTGATAAAGCAGGTATTTGGTATCTTGGGTAACATGCAGAATAAGACTTCAATGAGGCTTCAGTATCAAAATGACTCCCGGATCTCATTCAGTTAAGTAAGTGATTCTCAGCTCGGGATGTCCAGTTCCCTGTCCCCACAGCATGTGCCAGTGTCTGAAGGTGTGTTTGCCACCGTTGAGGGGGACAAGCGCTACTATATGTGTACGATGCACAGAATAGCCCCCACTGCACAGATGATTCAGTTCAAAATGTCAGCAGTGCTGATGTGGGGAAACCTGAACTAAATGAAATCTCAAACTGACGTATTTTTACTTTTTTAATGCTTGTATATAAATTCTAATATCATATTTTAGGCACATGCATCGCTTAAGGGAAAAAATAACTTTTCTTTATTAAGGCAATTGTATCATTTAACAATTTCAGAAAAATATCTACTTCTGCTTCATTGACTATGCAAAAGCCTTTGACTGTGTGGATCACAACAAACTGTGGAAAATTCTCAAAGAGATAGGTGGTCTTATACCAGACCACCTTACTGTCTCCTGAGAAACCTGTACGCAGGCCAAGAAGCAACAGTTAGAATCAGACATGGAACAATGCACTGGTTAAAAATTGGGAAAAGAGTACAACAAGGCTGTATATTGTCACTCTGCTTATTTAATTTATATGCAGAATGTATCATGTGAAATGCTGAGCTGGATGAATCACAAACTGGAATCAAGAGTGCCAGGAGAAATATCAACAACCTCAGATATGCATATGATTCCACTCTAATGGCAGAAAGCAAAGAGAAATTAAAGGGCCTCTTGATGAAGGCGAAAGAGGAGAGTGAAACAACTAGCTTAAAACTCAACATTAAAAAACTAAGATCATGACATCCAGTCCCATCACTTCATGGCAAATAGATGGGGGAAAAGTGGAAACAGTGACAGATTTTATTTTCCTGGGCTCCAAAAATCACTGATTTTGTCCCAAAGACTCTGATGCTGGGAAAGATTAAAGGCAAAAGGAGCAGGGAAGGGCAGAGGATGAGATGATTAGATAGCTTCACAGACTCAGTGGATATGAGTCTGAGCCAACTCCGGGAGACAGTGAAGGACAGGGAAGCTTGGCATGCTGCAGTCCATGGGGTCACAGTGAGACACAACTGAGTGGCTAAGCACAGCACAGCACAGGCTTCAGCAGCAGCAGCAGCAACAAAAAGTAATAATCTCGTCAAAAATTCTTGACTCCAGTGTCACTTACAGGAATCCACTCACAGGATAAAATGATATGAAACTCTCTGCACACATTGCACTAATGACTTTTAGTTTAAATATTTGACTGTCATTATGTAAAGTGGGCTAATGATATAGAGAAAAATCTTGATGCTATTTTGACAGCTTCTCGTGAATTTTTATCTATTTTAAAATAAAAAACTTAAAAATTTAAAAAATGGGCAATTGACTTGAATAGACATTTCTCCAAAGAAGATATGCAAGTAGCCAGTAAATAGGAAAGCTCCTCAACATCACTAGTTGACAGAAATGCAAATCAAAACCACAGAGGAATACCGCCTCACACTCACCAGAATGGCTTCAATCAAAAAAATGAAAAATAACAAGACCGATGAGGTCTTGCCTGTTCTTGCAGATTAGACCCCAAAGTTTGCTTTATTTTTCTGCAACCTCAGCTGTAAGTTTTCAAATGTCTTATTTCTTTTCATTTTTCCTGGCTCCCTGGCCCACAGGTCGCCACTTTGCAGAGAGTGAACCCTCTAGATTCATGTTCACCATGGTTAAGAACTTAGTGTAATCCTCAATCAGTGCAGTGTCAGATCAAACAAACCTCGACTTAGGCGTTTCAAGGAAAGGAGAGAACTTTATGACAATGGAGAGGACTGGGGTATTCAAGCATGTCCAGCTCAGGCAGGAGAGGCTTTGCCTTTCTGAGGAGTAGTGGACATGGGTGGAGAGAGGTGTGAGCCATGGGCGAGACTGAAGGGAGGAGGTCAGAGGTCAGCTGCTCATTTTAGTGCTCAAGGGAAGTCCGAGTTCAAGGGCCTCTGCTGCTGCTACTGCTAAGTCGCTTCAGTCGTGTCCGACTCTGTGCGACCCCATAGACGGCAGCCCACCAGGCTCCCCCGTCCCTGGGATTCTCCAGGCAAGAACACTGGAGTGGGTTGCCATTTCCTTCTCCAATGCATGACAGTGAAAAGTGAAAGTGAAATTGCTCAGTCGTGTCCGGCTCTTAGCGACCCCATGGACTGCAGCCTACCAGGCTCCTCCACTCATGGGATTTTCCAGGCAAGAGTACTGGAGTGGGTTGCCATTGCCTTCAAGGGCCTCTAGGAGGAGAGAATCTTAACCCAAGCTTGGTTCGTAAGCCAACAGAATTTTGTTCTCTGCATCAGTGGAGATAAAGCAGCTTAGCTGGCTGTTTGTGGGCAAAGAAGGGAATGTGCAGGGTCTGCTCCTGGCCTTGTCGCGGGTGAACAAGGGGATTCTCATCTCAGACGTGGGGAGGGTGTTCTGTGCGGTCAGTTTCTTCTCAGGACACAGGGTGGGGAGACCGCGCTCTTTGCTAGGCCCCCGGGGCTGCGTGAAGGTCAGCATTGTCAGTAGTTGGAAATAACTTTTGTTTGGGATGGATTTCATTCCGTACCCAGAGCTCAATTTTGTATGGAGCTCTGGTGCTACAGTGCTGTTGAGTTCTTACCTGAGGCCCCTTATCACCAGTCACGGCAGTATTGAGCTCACAATACTGAGCGCTTCTTCTTAGGAGAAGAATTAAACTGAAACAGCACTTCCATTCCATAGAAAGTGGATCCCGAGTGAACCAGTGTCACTGCCTGGGAAACAGAAACTTACGGATTTTAATCATCTCGTTTCTAGAATGATGCGGTTTGTCCTGCTTGCATATATTATGAACGCAACCTTTTTCAACTACACATCTTAGAGTGTTTTCAAAGTTTTATATTTAAGAAACCCTTCAAATATTGTTGAGAGCTAAAAACTTGGATCCTTGGACCCCACTTAACTGCTGCCGCCCTCGAAGGCAGACCTGGGCAGGGGGCGGCGGGAGGCCTGAGCAAGGCCCCCTCTGGTGTCGCCCAGCCAGGGAGCAGGGGTCGGTCCGGCCCCGCCGTGTCACTCCTGTTCAGTAGGAGACGATTGGCTTCCAGTGACGGAAACAGGAAACAGGACTCGGTAGGTGTGTCTACTGTCGCGGAAGGACTCGGTAGGCGTGCCCGCTGTCGCGGAAGGACTCGGTAGGCGTGCCCGCTGTCGCGGAAGGACTCGGTAGGTGTGCCCGCTGTCGCGGAAGGACTCGGCAGGTGTGCCCGCTGTCGCGGAAGGCTGCCCGGGTACCTTCCAAACCCTGGCGGCACACTGAGCCGTCCACGTCGTGAGGCGCCGACCTGGCTTCTGCAGGGCCGATGTGTAGCCGCCCGGGAGGTCGCTCCTCGGAACCGACGTTGTAATAATAATCTTGGAGCTGCTGCCGGGTTTGGCAAAGGTCCGCCAAAGAAGAGTAAATACCCCGGCTCTTTGGGGAAAAAAATTAATTTCTACTTAAAATCTTTTCTAGGTTTTATTATTATTAAGAAAGTAAAACGTGATATAAAACGTCAAAGAAAAGTTTCCCTGCACACAGTCCACGCTCACCCGTGTTTCCCCTTCCAACCTCCCATCATTTGCACATGTTACTCTGTCATAATGCACATAAAAGTGTGTGTTCTAATTTTCTCTGAACAATATATTATAAGCACTTTTCTGAGTTGTTATTTAGTTGTCATAATCATAATTGTAACGGCTGTATAATATTTCAGAGTTTCTCAACACTGCTCATATGACTGTGAATAAAATAATATTGAACCACGATGGGCCTTAAAAAAGTAAACAGTATTTCCTGCACAGCCAACAACAGCTGGATTTTCCTTGGGCTTCACATGCTTTGAAACTGATTCCATTTCCGCATCTTGGTCCTTACCTCCATGGTCAGGTCATCTCACTGTGGTGAACATATTGTAGCACAGACATTAGGCTCACGCTCCCTGTCATTCTCTTTTCTTCAGCTGGGTCACCTGCAGTCTCAAGGTTTAAAGTTTGTTTTAAACTTTGTCTTTTCCTATGTTCTTTGCTTCTTTTAGATAATGTGCATGCAATTATAAAAATAAATTCAAATCAAGGGTGCCTTTGGAGGTGTGGGTACCGCTCAGAACAGCCAAGTTCTGTAGAAAGAGGTATTCCTCTTTTTCCTGTGCTGACTGCATGGGAATAAAGCAATGTGACCATTTACAATAATTTGGGGATAAGAATCCAAAACACTGACTAAAAATTAGCCTTGCTAGTCTGTTGATCGTTTTTGAGTTCCTCAAACATACGCCCATATGTATTTAGGTCTTCTGCCTAAATTTGGTTTTCAACTTCTTTGAAGAGTGCAAGCTACAGACACTTCAGCTTAGCTAGGCCTTTGCCAACCTGACGTGCACTCTGTGAAAGGCTGGTGGAGGGAAGGTGAGCAAGGTGCGGACTGCCCATCAGAGCTCATGGCCAGGAAAAGCCTAGTATCTGGCGGGCTTGTGTTCTGGCTGTGGGAGGCATCTGACTTCAAGGTGTCTGGGGCAGGAAAGAGAGGGTCAGATTTCATGCAACCTGGATGACTTCCAGTTTTATTTCATAGTATGGCATCGGAATAATGCCGAACACCGCTCCTGAGGCCTCCTTGTGTATCTTCCTAGACCCTGATGAGTGACGTCCTGAGGCCTCCTTGTGTATCTTCCTAGACCCTGATGAAGGACGTCCTGAGGCCTCCTTGTGTATCTTCCTAGACCCTGATGAAGGACGTCCTGAGGCCTCCTTGTGTATCTTCCTAGACCCTGATGAAGGACGTCCTGAGGCCTCCTTGTGTATCTTCCTAGACCCTGATGAAGGACGTCCTGAGGCCTCCTTGTGTATCTTCCTAGACCCTGATGGAGGACGTCCTGAGGCCTCCTTGTGTATCTTCCTAGACCCTGATGGAGGACGTCCTGAGGCCTCCTTGTGTATCTTCCTAGACCCTGATGAAGGACGTCCTGAGGCCTCCTTGTGTATCTTCCTAGACCCTGATGGAGGACGTCCTGAGGCCTCCTTGTGTATCTTCTAGACCCTGATGAAGGACGTCCTGAGGCCTCCTTGTGTATCTTCTAGACCCTGATGAGTGACGTCCTGAGGCCTCCTTGTGTACCTTCCTAGACCCTGATGAAGGACGAGTGTTGGCCCCTCCTATTTTGCACCAGTACAGTAATAAAATTTTAACGTGGGAATTTTAAGACTTACCCAACTTCCATTTACTACACTGGCAGTTTAGTTAGGTTAAATTCCAAGGGCACAATGACAAAACTTCTGTCCTATCGGGGAGATACGGATGGAAGCAGGCATAGAAAATACAATGTACACTATACGTGGGTTCAGTCCTCAACAAACACGCCTCAGAAGCAGCAGTCAGAGCCGGAAGGTATCCACACAGCCCTTGGGTGCGGAGACTGCTGAGGTGACAGTCCTGTGTGATGCTCCAGGACCTCCTACTTCATGTTCCTTGGTGATCATGTCTACTGATGATTGTGCCAGAAAGTGGCAAGAGCGAAATGAAGCATATTGGCTCTGCAGGTGGCTGAAATCTGAGCACCCAGATGGGTTTATGAATATCGATTAACAGTGATCACCTGTTCAAGTTGCAAAGTTTATCTGACGATAGCAATAATACTTTGACAATGCTTATTGAGCATTTCTTAAACAACCATCACTCGATGAAATTACTTACATGCGTTACCTTATTTCATACCCATTTTACATATGGTACGCCTGAGATTCAAATATGGGAAGTTCCTTATATAAATCATAGAGCTTGTAGACAGTTGAGTCCGGATCTGGTATTTAACCACTCTGCTCAGCGGTCTAATTCTAGTATATATGTTAACTTAAAATTTATATAATTATATAACACTTTATTACCAAATTCAGACTTAAAATGAAGAAAGTAGGGAAACCTTTGGACTATTCAGGTATGACCTAAATCAAATCCCTTATGATTATAGATTCAAGGGATTATATCTGATAGACAGAGTGCCTGAAGAACTATGTACACAGGTTCATGACATTGTACAGGAAACAGGGATCAAGACCATTCCCAAGAAAAAGAAATGCAAAAAGGCAAAATGGTTGTCTGAGGAGGCCTTACAAATAGCTGTGAAAAGAAGAGAAGCGAAAGGCAAAGAAGAAAAGGAAAGATAAACCCATTTGAATACAGAGTTCCAAAGAATAGCAAGGAGAGATAAGAAAGCCTTCCTCAGTGATCAAAGCAAAAAAATAGAGGAAAACAATAGAATGAGAAAGGCTACATTCTCTTCAAGAAAATTAGAGATACCAAGGGAACATTTCATGTAAAGATGGATGCAATAAAGGACAAAAATGGTATGGACCTAACAAAACCAGAAGATATTAAGAGGTGGCAAGAATATACAGAAAAACGATACAAAAAAGATCTTAATGACTCAGATAACCATGATGGTGTGATCACTCACCTAGAGCCATATGTCCTGAAATGTAAAGTCAAGTGGGTCTTAGGAAGCATCACTATGAACAAAGCTAGTGGAGGTGATGGAATTCCAGTTGAGCTATTTCAAATCCTGAAAGATGATGCTGTGAAAGTGCTGCACTCAATATGCCAGCAAATTTGTAAAACTCAGCAGTGGCCACAGGACTGGAAAAGGTCAGCTTTCATTCCAATCCCAAAGAAAGGCAATGGCAAACAATGCTCAAACTACCACACAATTGTACTCATCTCACATACTAGCAAAGTAATGCTCAAAATTCTCCAAGCTAGGCGTCAACAGTACATGAACCGTGAACTTTCAGATGTTCAAGATGTATTTAGAAAAGGCAGAGGAACCAGAGATCAAATTGCCAACATCAGTTGGATCATCGAAAAATCAAGAGAGTTCTAGAAAAATATTTACTTCTGCTTTATTGACTATGCCAAAGCCTTCGACTGTGTGGATCACAACAAACTGGAAAATTTTTGAAGAGATGAGAATAATAGATCACTTGACCTGCCTCCTGGGAAATCTGTATGCAGATCAAGAAGCAACAGTTAGAACTGGACATGGAACAACAGACTGGTTCCAAATCAGGGAAAGAGTAAATCAAGGCTGTATATTGCCACCCTGCTTATTTAATTTATATGCAGAGTACATCATGAGAAATGCTGGACTGGCTGAAGCTGGAATCAAGACTGCTGGGGGAAATATCAATAACCTCAGATATGCAGATGACACCACCCTTATGGCAGAAAGTGAAGAAGAACTAAAGAGCCTCTTGATGAAAGTGAAAGAGGGGAGTGGAAAAAATGGCTTAAAACTAAACATTCAGAAAACTAAGATCATGGCATCTGGTCCCATCACTTCATGGCAAATAGATGTGGAAACAATGGAAACAGTGACAGCCTTTATTTTTCTGGGCTTCAAAATCACTGCAGATGGTGACTGCAGCCATGAAATTGAAAGACGCTTGTTCCTTGGAAGAAAAGTTATGACCATCTTAGGCAGCATATTAAAAAGTAGAGACATTACTTTGTCAACAAAGGTCTGTCTAGTCAAAGCTGTGGTTTTTCCAGTGGTCATGTATGTATGTGAGAGTTAGACCATAAAGAAATCTGAGTGCTGAAGAATTGATGCTTTTGAACTGTGGTGTTGGAGAAGACTCTTGAGAGTCCCTTGGACTGCAAGAAGATCCAACCGGTTAACCCTAAAGAAAATCAATCCTGAATAATCATTGGAGGGACTGATGCTGAAGGTGAAACTCCAATACTTTTGCCATCTGATGTGAAGAACTGACTCATTGGAAAAGACCCTGATGCTGGGAAAGATTGAAGGTAGGAGGTGGAGTGGACGACAGAGGATGAGATGGTTGGATGGCATCACCAACTCAATGGACATGAGTTTGAGCATGCTCTGGGAGTTGGTGATGGACAGGGAAGCCTGGCGTGCTGCAATGGGGTCACAAAGAGTCAGAGACGCCTGAGTGACTGAACTGAACTGAGTGCTTCAAACACGGGATCCTGAAAAGTTTGGAAGAAAGGCCTTGAGTAGTAGATGGTGAGAGCCATCAGTGAGACAGCTGGTGTGCCCACGGTCTCAGAGCTGGTTGGCATGCCTGTGTGAGTTTGGAACCAGCATTCCCACCTGTTCTGGAGCTCTGGCTCTGCCCCTTACTAGCGGTGTGTGGTTGGACATTCAGTTTCTGCACCACTAATATTTGCACAGTGATACTGCATTTGTTCATCTGTGAAGATTAAATGAAAGAATGGTTTTGAAAGTAACTCATAAACCAGGAGGCCTGAAATACACATCTATTTGACATTTTTATTTGACTTAAATGAAAGCATGGACATTTCAACATGGTAAAAAAAACATGGTTCACTTCTGTGAATATAAAATAATTGTATGAGATTTTAACATCTGCTTTATTGTTGTTTTTAACTAAATTCTTTAATCACTATCTCTGTAGTAGGACACAGAAGCTATATTGATTTACACTGTGGCCAATAAGGATTTGGGGTATTTAGTGGAGAGGTCAGTCTGATAGAGTGAACTTGCCCCACAGAGTTTATCTGAACATGAACCTTAATCATTTGTGAAAACCAAATGAAGTCTGGAAACTACCGGTGGAACCAGCTGGCCAAGGAGCAGTGTGTTCACAGCTTGGCTTTGTCCAGATCAACAAAGGAAAGAGAAATCACTCAGGACTAATTTTTGTTTCAAACCAATGTTCAATACTGAGAAGCTTTCCCAGATTCTCTCTTCCTACATAAGCAGGGAGCCCTAGGACCACCAGATGACCCGCTAAGCTCATGAGAAGGACCCCTTGCTTTGCTTCAGGCAAAGCCTGCTTGCTGGTTTCCACTTTCCACCCTTTGCTGATGTAGTCCCATAAGAGCTGTGTCTGAAGACAGACAGCTCTGCTTACTCTGCTATGATAATAAAAACATAATTATTAAATAATGTAAACGTGCATATAAAAACATTCAGAAAAGCCAAACACAATAACAACCCAGCCAAGCACAGCAACTTAGCCTAAACCCTAAAGAATGCCAAGTAGAGGGATTTGGGCCTTAAAGGCATACTCAAGCAACGCTTAAATGTGCAAACCTTTTAAAAATCTCTTCATGCACAAAAGTTAATTGCAATTGTGCATTTTTTATTTTGACGTACTTCTAGACTTATAGAAAGTTTGTAAAACTACTAGGTAGATTTTCCCGTCTTCTTCCTTGTTAATACCTTGTTAATTATCAAAACGCCTAATGTTAGACTTCATTTGTGCTTCACGTTCCCCCCCGCCCTTTGCTGCTCCAGGGGTCTCTCCTTGCTCCCCTCCAACGTGCAGCATTGCTCGGTCTCCCGTCTTTCATGACGAGAAAGTGCTTCTGAAGAGTATGCAAACTGCTGCTCATTGTTATTATTGACGCTGTTAGCCTCGGTCACTTGGCGAAAGAACTCCCTACTGGACTTTCCCATTGTAAGATTATCATTTTCCCATTTTAATCAGCTATCTTGGGGAGACACTTTGAAATATGTATGAATCTCCTGCCCCTAATTTTGAATCTGTGAGTGGATCTGGCCTGCTAGAATGATTACTATTGTGCTCTTAGGTGATTTTATATTTTCTTGATTCTTTTCACATTATTGATTGGAATTCTTCCCTGAGGAAGAGCTGCCCTTCTTCCCCATTTATTTATTTATTCAGTTAGTAATAGCAGTATGAACTCTCGGTGTTTATTTTCTGGGTTATAATAGAAAGCTTTCATTATTTTGCTGCTCAGATTATTCAGCCTGGTCACTGGGCACTCTCTTTGGTGACGGCCTGGGCCGTCCCCACATCCCAGACCCTTTCTGAGCTCTTCCTTACTGTCTGGCCCCACAAGATTTCTCAGGCTCATCTAGTATTTTCCCTACCTCCGACAGCGGCATCGGCCAATTCTTTCATTGACGTTCAGATGGTATTGCTATTTTCACGGTATTTCAGAATGAGGATCTGGGGGGCTGCTGAGCTCAGTCCAGCAGGGGCTCCTGGCTCCGGGGCCCTCTCAGTGCAGAGCTGGGAACACGTGGTGTGGACGGTCTGTGTCCGTTTGTCTGCACACGTATCACAAGCCATGAGCGACTGTCAGTGCCTCTGACTCCAACCTCAAACTGAGGGTTCCTTCTCGTCTTATTCCCGGAGGCTGCGCTTGTAACTTATTTCATGTGAGAGACAGGGCCTTTCTGTTTGTTCAGTCCCAGGGCGCGCATGGCTACGACTGCTCCCCACACTGCTGAGCACACTCACCAGCTGGAGTGTGGGACTTGTGCGTGATTTTGAATCCGTTTTTCTCAGTCACAATCTTGTCAAAGTTAGACTAAGGCTTTTCCTTCCTGCGCCCTCCAGGGACTCGCCTGCAACGCAGCTTCACTGTATGGTTTTCCTCTCACGTCATGTCACTTTCACGTTCTTTGATGCAGTTTAAAACGATGCTTATTTACGTGGTTATCTCCAAAGACTGCTCTGAAGTTTACTGGAAACTGCTCTCTAGACGTGAATGTCAGCATTGTAGCGCCTTAGATGTTCACCTGGGTTCTTGTACATAAAGCCATCTCCAAAAGGCATGGGAACAGAAATAGATCCAGAAAAGCACAAAACTGTCCAGTCTGAGAAACTGTTTCTCAAACATCAGTCATTTATATATAATTTCACAATTTCCTACCACTTTAGAAAACCATCTTCTCTGTTACTAAACACTTATTAAAAGGAAATTTTATTTTGTATTGGCATGCTAAATGGAAAACTGGTATCATCTGACATGAATGAAAACACCAAATATTTATATGCAAGCCTGAGTTAAAGGAAAAGGACCACTTTTTAAATAAAAATAAACATATTCTAATATAGCTATTGGGTTTTACAAAATGAAAACTTAGGTATCTCCTAAATAAGAAAGATTGTAATTGATGAAGAGTTAGCAACAAATGACAAACAAATCAGTTCGGCCGCTCAGTCGTGTCCAACTCTTTGCGACCCCATGGACTGCAGCACACCAGGTTTCCCTGTCCATCACCGACTCCCAGAGCTTGCTCAAACTCATGTCCATCAAGTCGGTGATGCCATCCAAACATCTCATCCTCTGTCATCCCCTTCTCCTCCTGCCTTCAATCTTTCCCAGCATCAGGGTCTTTTCCAATGACTCAATTCTTCGCATCAGGTGGCCAAAGTACTGGAGTTTCAGCTTCAGCACCAGTCTTTCCAATGAATATTCAGGACTGATTTCCTTTAGGATTGACTGGTTGATCTCTTTGCAGTCCAAGGGACTCTCAAGAATCTTCTCCAACACCACAGTTAAAAAGCATCAATTCTTGGTGCTAAACTTTCTTTATAGTCCAACTCTCACATCCATACATGACCACTGGAAAAACCATAGCCTTGACTAGATGGACATTTGTTGGCAAAGTAGTGTCTCTAATTTTGAACATGCTGTCTAGGTTGGTAGTAGCTTTTCTTCCAAGGAGCAAGTGTCTTCTAATTTCATGGCTACAGGAATCATCTGCAGTGATTTTGGAGCCCAAGAAAATAATGTGTCTCACTGTTCCCATTATTTCCCCATCTATTTGCCATGAAGTGATGGAACCAGATGCCATGATCTTCGTTTTTTGAATGCTGAGTTTTAAGCCAACTTTTTCCACTCTCCTCTTTCACTTTCATCAACAAGCTCTTTAGTTTCTCTTTACTTTCTGCCATGAGGGTAGTGTCATTTGCATATCTGAGGTTATTGATATTTCTCCCTGCAATCTTGATTCCAGCCTGTGCTTCATCCAGTCTAGCATTTCTCATGATGTACTCTCCATATAAGTTAAATAAACAGGCTGACAACATACAGCTTTGATGTACTCCTTTTCCTATTTGGAACCAGTCTGTTGTTCCATGTCCAGTTCTAACTGTTGCTTCTTGACCTGCATATAGATTTCTCAGGAGGCAGATCAGGTGGTCTGGTATTCCCATCCCTTGAAGAATTTTCCACAGTTTGTTGTGATCCACACAGTCAAAGGCTTTGGCATAGTCAATAAAGCAGAAATAGATGTTTTTCTGGAACTTTCTTGCTTTCTCGATGTTCCAACAGATGTTGGCAATTTGATTTCTGATTCCTCTGCCTTTTCTAAATCCAGCTTGAACATCTGGTAATTCATGGTTCACATACTGTTGAAGCCTGGCTTGGAGAATTTTGAGCATTACTTTGCTAGCGTGTGAGATGAGTGCAATTGTGCAGTATTTTGAATATTCTTTGGCATTGCCTTTCTTTGGGATTGGAATGAAAGCTGACCTTTTCCAGTCCTGTAATCCTGATAATCTCAGTAGATACAGAAAAAGCCTTTGACAAAGTTCAGCATGCATTGATGGTTAAAACTCCAAAAAATGGGCATAGAAGGAATCTACCTCGACATAGTAAAGGCCATATCTGATAAGCCCACAGCAAACATTATCCTCAATGGTAAGAAACTAAAAACATTCACCCTAAGATCAAGGGAACAAGAAAAGGGTGTCCACATTCACCACTATTCAACATAGTTTTGGAAGTCGTAGCTACAGCAATCAAAGATGAAAAAGAAATAAAAGGAATCCAGATTGGAAAAGAAGAAGTAAAGCTCTCACTGCTTGCAGATGACATGATACTATATATAGAAAACCCTAAAATACTATCAGAAAATTACTAGAGCTAATCAGTGAATTTAGCAAAGTCGCAGGATACAAAATCAATACACAGAAATCACCGGCATCCCTATAAACAGTGAAAAATCAGAAAGAGAAATTAAGGAATTAATCCCATTCACCATTGCAACAAAAAGAATAAAATATCTAGGAATAAACTTACCCAAGGAGACAAAAGAACTGTAGACAGAAAATTATGAGACACTGATGAAAGAAATCAAAGATGACATAAACAGGTAGAGAGATATTCCGTGTTCCTGGGTAAGAAGAATCAATATTGTGAAAATGACTAAACTACCAAACACAATCTACAGATTTAATTCAATCCCTGTCAAATTACCAATGGTATTTTTCACAGAACTAGAACAAAAAAATTTCACAATTCATATGGAAACACAAAAGACCCCGAACAGCAAAGCAGTCTTCAGAAAGAAGAATGGAGCTGAAGGAATCAACCTTTCTGACTTCAGTTTATATTACAAAGCTACACTCATCAAGACAGTATGGTACTGGCACAAAAACAGAAATATAGACCAATGGAACAAGATATAAAGCCCATATATAAACCCATGTACCTATGGGTACCTTATTTCTGACAAAGGAGGCAAGAATATACAATGGGGCAAAGACAGCCTCTCAATAAATGGTGCTGGGGAAACTGGACAGCTACATGCAAAAGAGTGAAATTAAAACTCTGACACTGTACACAAAGATAAACTCAAAATGGATTAAAGGCCTAAATTTAAGACCAGAAACTATAAAACTCTTAGAGGAAAACACAGGCAGAACACTTGATGACATATATCAAAACAAGATCCTCTATGACCCACCTCCTAGAGTAGTGGAAATAAAAGCAAAAGTAAACAAGTGGGACCTGATTAAACTTAAAACTTCTGCACAGCAAAGGAAACTATAAACAAGGTAAAAAGACAACCCTCAAAATGGGAGAAAGTCATAGCTAATGAAACAACTGACAAGGGATTAATTTCCAAAATATACAAGTAGCTTATACAACTCAATACCAGAAAAACAAACAACCCAATCAAAAAGTGGGAAAAAGACCCCTAAATAGACATTTCTCTGAAGAAGATATAGAGATGGCTAGCAAACACATGAAAAAATGCTCAACATCATTCATTATTAAAGAAAGACAAATCAAAAATACAATGAGATATCACATCAGACTGGTCAGAATGGCCCTCATCAAAAAGTTCACAAACAATAAATGCTAGAGAGAGTGTGGAGAAAAGGGAATTCTCTTGTACTGTTGGTGGGAATATAAATCGATACAGCCATTATGGAAGACAGTATGGTGATTCCTTAAAAAACTAGGAATAAAACCACCATATAACTCAGCAGTCCCACTCCTAGGCATATACCCTGAGGAAGCGAAAATTGAAAACAACACGTGTCCTATTGTTCACTGCAACACCATTTACAATAGCTAGAACATGGAAGCAACCTAGACGTCCATCGACAGATGAATGGATAAAGAAGTTGTGGTACATATACAAGATGGAATAGTCAGTTCAGTTCAGTCACTCAGTCGTGTCTGACTCTCTGTGACCCTATGGACTGCAGGATGCCAGGCCTCCCTGTCCATCACCAACTACTGGAGCATGCTCAAACTCATGTCCATAGAGTCAGTGATGCCATCCAACATCTCATCCTCTGTCGTTGCCTTTACCTCCAGCCTTCAATCTTTCCCAGCATCAGGGTCCTTTCCAACGAGTAGATTCTTCTCATCAGGTGGCCAAGGTACTGGAGTTTCAGCTTCAGCATCAGTCTTTCCAACGAACACCCAGGACTGATCTCCTTTAAGATGGACTGGTTGGATCTCCTTGCAGATTCAGGGACTCTCAAGAGTCTTCTCCAACACCACAGCTCAAAAGCATCAGTTCTTCAGTGCTCAGCTTTCTTTATGGTCCAGCTCTCACATCCATACATGACTACTGGATAAACCATAGCCTTGACTAGATGGACCTTTGTTGACAAAGTAATGTCTCTGCTTTTTAATATGCTGTCTAGGTTGATCATAGCTTTTCTTCCAATCAGCAAGCGTCTTTTAATTTCATGGCTGCAGAAACCATCTGCAGTGATTTTGGAGCCCAGAAATATAAAGTCTCTCACTCTTTATATTGTTTCCCCATCTATTTGCCATGAGGTGATAGGACCAGATGCCATGATCTTAGTATTCTGAATGTTGAGTTTTAAGCCAACTTTTTCACTCTCCTCTTTCACTTTCATCAAGAGGCTCTTTAGTTCTTCTTCACTTTCTGCCATAAGAGTGGTGTCATTGCATATCTGAGGTTATTGATATTTCTCCTGGCAATCTTGATTCCAGCTTGTGCTTCATCCAGCCAAGCATGGCATAGCACTCAGCCATAAAATGGAATGCACTTGAGTCAGTACTAATGAGTCAGAAAGAGAAAAATAATTATCGTATGCTAACACATCCCTTAGAAGAAATGGAGTAGCCATCATGTCAACAAAAGAGTCCAAAATGCAGTACTTGGATGCAATCTCAAAACCGACAGAATGATCTCTGTTCATTTCCAAGGCAAATCATTCAGTATCACAATAATCCAAGCCTATGCCCCAACCAGTAAAGCTGAAGAAGCTGAAGTTGAACTGTTTTATGAAGACCTACAAGACCTTTTAGAACTAACACCCAAAAAAGATGTCCTTTTCATTATAGGGGACTGGAATGCAAAAGTAGGAAGTCAAGAAACACCCAGGGTAACAGGCAAATTTGGCCTTGGAGTACGGAATGAAGCAGGGCAAAGGCTAATAGAGTTTTGCCAAAAGAATGCATTGGTTATAGCAAACACCCTCTTCCAACAACATAAGAGAAGACTCTACACATGGACATCACCAGATGGTCAACACCAAAATCAGATTGATTATATTCTTTGCAGCCAAAGATGGAGAAGCTCTATACAGTCAGCAAAAACAAGACCAGGAGCTAACTGGGGCTTAGATCATGAACTCATTGCCAAATTCAGACTTAAATTGAAGAAAGTAGGGAAAACCA
The DNA here is from genome assembly GCF_029378745.1 of Bos indicus. Classification (NCBI taxonomy): domain Eukaryota; kingdom Metazoa; phylum Chordata; class Mammalia; order Artiodactyla; family Bovidae; genus Bos; species Bos indicus. The sequence goes on along the minus strand of NC_091767.1, from coordinate 112,745,808 downwards.
CTAGACCATTCAGGTATGACCTAAATCAAATCCCTTATGATTATACAGTGGAAGTGAGAAATAGATTTAAGGGACTAGATCTGATAGACAGAATGCGTGATGAACTATGGACAGAGGTTCATGACATTGTACGGGAGACAGGAATCAAGATCATTCTCATGGAAAAGAAATGCAAAAAAGCAAAATAACTGTCTGGGGAGGCCTTACAAATAGCTGTGAAAAGAAGAGAAGCGAAAAGCAAAGGAGAAAAGGAAAGATATAAGCATCTGAATGCAGAGTTCCAAAGAATAGCAAGAAGAGAAGAAAGCCTTCTTCCACGAACAAAGCAAAAAAAATAGAGTAAAACAACAGAATGGGAAAGACTAGAGACACCTTCAAGAAAATTAGAGATACCAGGGGAACATTTCATGCAAAGATGGGCTTGATAAAGGACAGAAATGGTATGGACCTAACAGAAGCAGAAGATATTAAGAAGTGGTGGCAAGAATACAGAGAAGAACTGTAAAAAAAGATCTTCATGACCAAGATATGACCAAGATAATCATGATGGTGTGATCACTGACCTAGAGCCAGACATCCTGGAACGTGAAGTCAAGTGGGTTTTAGAAAGCATAACTATGAATAAAGCTAGTGGAGGTGATGAAATTCCAGTTGAGCTATTTTAAATCCTAAAAGATGATGCTGTGAAAGTGCTGCACTCAATATACCAGCAAATTTGGGAAACTCAGCAGTGGCCACAGGACTGGAAAAGGTCAGTTTTCATTCCAATCCCAAAGAAAGGCAATGGCAAAGAATGCTCAAACTACTGCACAATTGCACTCATCTCACATGCCAGTACTATTGCCTGGAAAATCCCATGGACAGAGGAGCCTGGTAGGCTACCATCCATGGGGTTGCAAAGAGTCGGACATGACTGACCGACTTCACTTTCACACCCTAGTAAAGTAATGCTCAAAATTCTCCAAGCCAGGCTTCAGCAATACATGAACTGTGAACTTCCAGATGTTCAAGCTGGTTTTAGAAAAGGCAGAGGAACCAGAGATTAAATGGCCAACATCTGCTGGATCATCGAAAAAGCAAGAGAGTTCCAGAAAAACATCTATTTCTCTTTTATTGACTATGCCAAAGCCTTTGACTGTGTGGATCACAATAAACTGTGGAAAATTCTGAAAGAGATGGGAATACCAGACCACCTGACCTGCCTCTTGAGAAATCTGTATGCAGGTCAGGAAGAAACAGTTAGAACTGGACATGGAACAAAAGACTAGTTCCAAATAGGAAAAGGAGTACGTCAAGGCTGTGTATTGTCAGCCTGCTTATTTAACTTCTATGCAGAGTACATCATGCGAAACGCTGGGCTGGAGGAAGCACAAGCTGGAATCAAGATTGCCGGGAGAAATATCAATAACCTCAGATATGCAGATGACACCACCCTTATGGCAGATAGTGAAGAGAAACTAAAAGCCTGTTGATGAAAGTGAAAGAGGAGAGTGAAAAAGTTGGCTTAAAGCTCAACATTCAGAAAACTAAGATCATGGCATCTGATCACATCAGTTCAGTTCAGTTCAGTTCAGTCTCTCAGTCGTGTCCGACTCTTTTCGACCCCATGAATCACAGCACGCCAGGCCTCCCTGTCCATCACCAACTCCCGGAGTTCACTCAGACGCACGTCCATCGAGTCAGTGATGCCATCCAGCCATCTCATCCTCTGTTGTCCCCTTCTCCTCCTGCCCCCAATCCCTCCCAGCATCAGAGTCTTTTCCAATGAGTCATCTCTTCGCATGAGGTGGCCAAAGTATTGGAGTTTCAGCTTTAGCATCATTCCTTCCAAAGAAATCCCAGGACTGATCTCCTTCAGAATGGACTGGTTGGATTTCCTTGCAGTCCAAGGGACTCTCAAGAGTCTGCTCCAACACCACAGTTCAAAAGCATCCATTCTTTGGCACTCAGCTTTCTTCACAGTCCAACTCTCACATCCATACATGACCACTGGAAAAACCATAGCCTTGACTAGACGGATCTTTGTTGGCAAAGTAATGTCTCTGCTTTTCAATATGCTATCTAGGTTGGTCATAACTTTCCTTCCAAGGAGTAAGTGTCTTTTAATTTCATGGCTGCAATCACCATCTGCATTGATTTTGGAGACCAAAAAGTAAAGTCTGACACTGTTTCCACTGTTTGCCCATCTATTTCCCATGAAGTGATGGGACCAGATGCCATGATCTTCGTTTTCTGAGTGTTGAGCTTTAAGCCAACGTTTTCACTCTCTTCTTTCACTTTCATCAAGAAGCTTTTTAGTTCCTCTTCACTTTCTGCCATAAGGGTGGTGTCATCTGCATATCTGAGCTTATTGATATTTCTGCGGGCAATCTTGATTTCAGCTTGTGATTCTTCCAGTCCACCGTTTCTCATGATGTACTCTGCATATAAGTTAAATAAGCAGGCTGACAATATACAGCCTTGATGTACTCCTTTTCCTATTTGGAACCAGTCTGTTGTTCCATGTCCAGTTCTAACTGTTGCTTCCTGACCTGCATACAGATTTCTCAAGAGGCAGGTCAGGTGGTCTGGTATTCCCATCTCTTTTAGAATTTTCCACAGTTTATTGTGACCCACACAGTCAAAGGCTTTGGCATAGTCCATAAAGCAGACACTTCATGGCAAATAGATGGGGTAACAGTGGAAACAGTGTCAGACTTTATTTTTGGGGGGCTCCAAAATCACTGTAGATGGTGATTGCAGCCATGAAATTAAAAGACACTTACTCCTTGGAAGGAAAGTTATGACTAACCTAGATAGCATATTAAAAGGAAGAGACATTACTTTGCCAACAAAGGTTCGTCTAGTCAAGGCTATGGTTTTTCCAGTGGTCATGTATTGATAAGAGAGTTGGACTGTGAAGAAAGCTGAGCGTCAAAGAATTGATGCTTTTGAACTGTGGTGTTGGAGAAGACTCTTGAGAGTCCCTTGGACTGCAAGGAGATCCATCCAGTCCATTCTAAAGGAGATCAGTCCTGGGTGTTCATTGGAAGGACTGATCTAAAGCTGAAACTCCAGTACTTTGGCCACCTCATGCAAAGAGTTGACTCGTTCGAAAAGACTCTGATGCTGGGAGGGATTGGGGGCAAGAGGAGAAGGGGACGACAGAGGATGAAATGGCTGGATGGCATCACTGACTCGATGGACATAAGTCTCAGTGAACTCTGGGAGTTGGTGATGGACAGGGAGGCCTGGCGTGCTGCAATTCATGGGGTCGCAAAGATTCGGACATGACTGAGTGACTGAACGGAACTGAACTGAATGGAGAAACAGACATAGAGAGCAGACTTATGGATATGGGGAGAGCGGAGGAGAGGGTGAGAGGTATGGAGAGGGTAACATGGAAACTTACATTACCATATGTAAAATAGATAGCCAACGGGAATTTGCTTTATGTCTCGGGAAACTCAAACAGGGGCTCTGTTTCAACCTAGAGGGGAGGGATGGGGAGGGAGATGGGACAGAGGTTCAAAAGTGAGGGAGATATGTATACCTATGGCTGCTTCATGTTGAGGTTCGACAGAAAACAAAATTCAGTAAAGCAATTATCCTTCAATTAAAAAATAAATTAAAAAAGGAAAAAAATTAGCAAATGCATAGGAAAAAACAGACAAAAAGAAAAAAAAAAGCGGCTGGGAGAAATATCAATAACCTCAGATATGCAGATGACACCACCCTTAGGTCAGAAAGCAAAGAGGAACTAAAAAGCCTCTTGATGAAAGTGAAAGAGGTGAGTGAAAAAGTTGGATTAAAACTCAACATTCAAAAAGCGAAGATTATGGCATCAGTTCCCATGGCTTCATGGCAAATAGATGGGGAAACAATGGAAACAGTGACAGACTTTATTTTCTTGGGCTCCAAAATCACTGCAGATGGTGACTGCAGCCATGAAATTAAAAGATGCTGAAAGGTTGTTGCTGAACCATGAAAGATGCCAGAATTCTTGGCCTCCAGAGGATAAGAACTCAATCCAGAGCCGAGGCTTGATCGCTCAGAGCTTTTGTGTAATAAAGTTTTATTAAGGTATAAAAGAGATAGAGAAAGCTTCTGACATAGACATCGGAAGGTGGCAGAAAGAATACTCCCCTTGCTAGTGTTAGAAATGGAGTTATATACTTTTTAATTACTTATTACAGTGAATCAAAAGAATGTCTGGAGGTTGTAAAGACCTTACTAGACCCACTCCCATAATTTACGTTTTAAGATTACAGGATTAGCCAGAAGGTTTTTTCCAGAAACTGTCCTCAAGCAGGATACATCATTGTTATATAATCCTAAGGAATGTAGAGGGAAAAAACTTTGTCCTTTCTCCCTCCTTGAGAATTCCAGACACCTTTCTCCTTGGGGACCCCTGGACTTCTTATCAACCTGCCTAGAAATTGACTCTGTCAATGCTTGCTCCTTGGAAGAAAAGCTATGACCAATCTAGAAAGCATTTTAAAAAGCAGAGACATTACTTTGCCAACAAAGATCCACACAGTCAAAGCTATGGTTTTTCCAGCAGTCATGTATGGATGTGAGACTTAGACCATAAAGAAAGCTGAGCACCGAAAAACTGATGCTTTTGAAACGTGGTGTTGGAGAAGACTCTTGAGAGTCCCTTGGACTGCAAGGAGATCAAACCAGTCAATCCGAAAGGAAATCAACCCTGAATGTTCATTGGAAGGACTGAGGCTGAAGCTCCAATACTTTGGCCACTTGGTGCAAAAAACTGACTTATTGGAAAAGACCCTGATGCTGGGAAAGATTGAGGGCAGGAGAAGAAGGGGATGACAGAGGATGAGATGGTTGGATGGCATCACCGACTCGATGGACATGAGTTTGAGCAAGTTCCAGGAGTTGGTGATGGACAGGGAGGCCTGGCGTGCTGCAGTCCATGGGGCCAATGAGTTGGACGTGACTGAGCGACTGAAGTGAACTGACGGTTGTAAGTGCAGCCCTGACTGACAGCACACAGCATTGAGTCCCAAAGGCCAGACCACTCAGTGTGACCATAAATTAACGTAGCAATTAAATAGACAGGACAATGAGATTACTGAGATTGGAGAGAGTACAGAAAATACTCCAGATGACAAAAGACAAAACTCAAAAGGTGTTTAGGCATCTAGCTTTTTAAAAAAAAGTATTCTCAGTTCTGGTTGAAACTCTTGATAAAGCTTTCAAATTGTAGATAATATTGAAGAAATACTCATGAGTGTCTTAGATGAACAAAGAAAAGTTTATCTTTTTTTTAACAAAAGCTGGCTCTAGGGAAGTCTTAGATATAAAACAAATATCTTGTGATATATGAGTAATGGTTGGAGGATTTTGTGAATCCCATTAAACACAGGGTGTTTCTATAGACTCAGAAGAGTGTATTTTAAGTTCCAGTTCTTAATAAGTCCATTAGTCTTGGCAAACTGTTTAATTGTCTTGTCCTCTATTTTTTTTCTCAGTTGAGAAATGGAAATTCATTCAGTAACAGAGAATTTTGCTGGGCACTGAAAATACAAAATTGCCTAAGGTTTGGTCTTCTCCTCAAGAGTTTTGGTGAAAGGAGCAGCATATGAACAAGTGCGGTGCTGAGACATTTAAAGTAGGTGGATGAAAAACTAAAATATCCACAAACGTGATAAAATGCCAAGATGGAAACTTAGCAGAAGTATGCAAGTGTCATGTGAGAACTTTAGAATGCTTCTAAAGACATTAGACTCGGACAAATACAAAGACACCCACTGTCCTTGCTTTGGACAACTGAACGTCATAAGGATAATTTTCCTTATGTTAATACATTTATTATTAATATAACCTAATACAGTGCCACTAAAAAACAGTCTATTTTCCTAAAGACAATTAAGTTGATTCTTAAGTTCACATGTAACATAAGCAAAAATAACAGCCAGGGAAACCTGCAGGAAAAAAAAAAGGTGAGAAGAACTGCTTGCCCTGCTACATGTAAAATATACCATAAAGTCTTGTAATCCGATCAGTTTGGGAAAATGTACAGACAAGTGTTTCCTGTGTTTTCAACTTTTTTCAACTCCCTATGCTTTAGACCTACCGTCAGTGCAATGATTCTCTATTTGCTGAGTCTAAATTCTCGTTAAATCCATTTATTGTGTTCCTAGTTTATTTTTTCACCCCAGTTTTTTTCATTTAGTTCTCCCTATAGTGTCAACTTTCTGTTGAAATTTTCTAACATGTTTTTAATTCCTTGAATGTATACATCATAATTTCTGATAATCTTATTGCAAATGAGTACATTCAAGTATAATTTTTAAAAATTTAAATTTCGTAAGCTTTCAAGTATACAAGACAATACCACATCATGCTTAGGGACACATACATAAGTAATGCAAATATAAAGAAATATATGGAATTAATAAATAGCTAATTCAGCATGATGATTATCTTTTAGTAAGAAAAGGAAGTTTGCTTTATTTTTTGTTGGGTGATGATAATATGGGTCTTTATTCTCCTTTTTTCATGCCTTAAGAGGTATTTTATAAAAAAGTCTACACATTTATGCATAAAATGTAAGGCAATAAAATCACGAAGTAGGATAAAAAAGCTGGAATGTGAGGATCGTTTGGCTGCTGTGTGGAGGCAAGAAATTGAAGCTGGAAGCTGGGAGAATAGTCTAAGTCTAGTACTCTTGCCTGGAAAATCCCATGGACGGAGGAGCCTGGTAGGCTGCAGTCCATGGGGTCGTGAAGAGTCAGACACAACTGAGCGACTTCACTTTCACTTTTCACTTTCACGCATTGGAGAAGGAAATGGCAACCCACTCCAGTGTTCTTGCCTGGAGAATCCCAGGGATGGCATAGCCTGGTGGGCTGCCGTCTATGGGGTCGCACAGAGTCAGACACAACTGAAGCGACTTAGCAGCAGCAGCACCAGCATTAAATTCAGAATACTCTATTGTTGTGATTGTGGTGGTAGTTAAATCACTTATAAATCTAGTATGAATGTTAAATAACAAAGTGCTAAAATAGCTGTAAGAATTTGCTGATGGATACACAGATAAAAGAGATGAATTGTAACATTAAAGATACATGAAGGGAAGGGGAGAGTAAAAATGCAGAGCTATGACATGTGTGCTAAGTTGTCATCAACCTAAAACAGACTCTTATCAACTCGTGTTACGTGAGCCCTCACAGTAACCACAAAGCAAAAATCTACAGTAGATACACAAAATATAAAGAAAAACGAATGAGCATACCACTACAGAAAACCATCAGATCACAAAGCAAGACAGTAAGAGGGGAAGATATGAACAAAGGAATTACAAAAACAACCAGAAAACAATGAACACAGTGGCAACAGTGAATCCATACCTATCCATTCTTACTTTAAGTGTAAATAGACTAAATTCTCTAATAAAAACAGTCTAGAGAGGCCACGTGGATTTTTTTAAAAAAAGACTCAACTATATGCTGTCTGCAATAGACTCACTTCAGCTTTAAGGAAACATGTAGACTGAAAATGAAGAGATGGAAAAAATATCCCACATAACTGGAAACCACAAGAAAGCAGAGGTAGCTATATATACATCAGGGAAAACAGACTGTAAACCAAATACTATAATAAGAACAAAGACGGTCTCCACATAATGATAAAGGGGTCACTTCAACAATAGGCAATGGCGTTGGTAAATACCTATGTGCCCAGCATAGGGGCACCTAAATATATAAAGCGAGTATTAACAGACATGAAAGGAAAAACAGATGGCAATACAGTAATAGTGCAGAACTGTGATATCGCACTCTCCCCGGTAGAGAGATCATCCAGACAGAAAATCAGCAAGGAGACGCTGTCCTTAAAACATGTTGGGCCACCAGCAGCAGAAGACACTTTCCTCTCCAGGGCTCGTGGAGTGGTCTCCAGGAGAGAGCCTATGTTAGGCACAAAACAGGGCTTAATAAAGTTAAGAAAACTGAAAGACTATCAAGCATCTTTCTGACTACATTTTAGGAAGCTAGAGTAGGAAGAAAACTGGAAAATTCACAAAGTAGAGATTAAACAACAAGCTCGTATATGACCAGCCCACAGTTAACATCATACTCAACTGAAAATGTGAAAACTTTCTCTCCAAGGTCAGGAACAAACAGGATGCCATTGTCACCACTTCTATTTAGCCTAGTACTGGAATCCTTAGCCAGAGCAATGAGGCAAGGAAAAGAAATGAAAAGCGTCCAAATTGGAAAAGTAAGGTTATCTGTGTTTGCAGATGGCATGTTATTATCTGTAAAATCCCAAGCATCCATCAACAGAAGACTGGACGAAGAAAATATGGTATACATAAATAAAAGCAAAAAATCGCGGACCTTGAGACAATACGGACAGACCTAGAGGGCATCACGCGAAGCGAATAAGTCAACCTCTGAGAGAAAGACAAACACTGTATGCTCTCGTGTGTGTGTGTGTGTGTGTGTGTGTGTGTGCGCGCGCGTGCGTGCGTGTGCGTGCTCAGTTGTATCCAACTCTTTGCAACCTTGCGAACTGAAGCCCATCAGTCTCCTCTGTCCATGGAATTTTCCAGGCACAAACCCTAGAGTGGGTTGCCATTTTGTCCTCTGGAGGATCTTTCTGACCCAGGGATCGAAACTGTGCCTCTTGCGTCTCCTGCTTGGGCAGGCGTAATCGTTACCACTGAGCCACCTGGGAAGCCCGTATGATCTCAGTGGGAATCTGAAAAGTCAAACTCATAGAGACAAGAGACTCTACTGGTGGTTATCAGAGATTGGGAGGAGGGAAAATTAAGAGATACAAGTCAAAGGATACAAACGCCTAGTTTCTATGAGCAATATGTTCTGATCTAATGTACGGCATGTGACTATGGTCGATAATATTGTGTTATATAACTGAGACTTGCTAAGAGTAGAACTTGTGTTCTCATTAAAGAAGTAAATATGTGAGGTGATGGATGTGTTAATTAATTGGAGATCCTTTCACAATTCATATGTATTTCAAATCATCATGCTGTGCCCTTTAAATATTTTACAGTTCTGTCATTTACATGTTCAGTCAGTTCATTTCATTCACTCAGTCGTTTCCAACTCTTTGTGACCCCATGAATCGCAGCACGTCAGGCCTCCCTGTCCATCACCAACTCCCGGAGCTTATCCAAACTCATGTCCATCGAGTTGGCGATGCCATCCAACCATCTCATCCTCTGTCGTCCCCTTCTCCTCCTGCCCCCAATCCCTCCCAGCATCAGGGTCTTTTACAGTGAGTCAGCTCTTCGCATCATGTGGCCAAAGTACTTGAGTTTCAGCTTCAGCATCAGTCCTTCCAAAGAACACCCAGGACTGATTCCTTTAGGATGGACTGGTTGGATATCCTTGCAGTCCAAGGGACTCTCAAGAGTCTTCTCCAACACCACAGTTCAAAAGCATCAATTCTTTAGCGCTCAGCTTTCTTCATAGTCCAACTCTCACATCCATACATGACCACTGGAAAAACCATAGCCTTGACTAGATGGACCTTTGTTGGCAAAGTAATATCTCTGCCTTTTAATATGCTATCTAGGTTGGTCATAACTTTGCTTCCAAGGAATAAGTGTCTTTTAATTTCATGGCTGCAATCACCATCTACAGTGATTTTGGAGCCCCCAAAAATAAAGTCTGACACTGTTTCCACTGCATCCCCATCTATTTCCCATGAAGTGATTGGACCAGATGCCATGATCTTCGTTTTCTGAATGTTGAGCTTTAAGCCAACTTTTTCACTCTCCTCTTTCACTTTAATCAATAGGCTTTTTAGTTCCTCTTCACTTTCTGCCATAAGGGTGGTGTCATCTGCATATCTGAGGTTATTGATATTTCTCCTGGCAGTCTTGCCTCCAGCCTGTGCTTGTTCCAGCCCAGCGTTTCTCATGATGTACTCTGCATAGAAGTTAAATAAGCAGGGTGACAATATACAGCCTTAACGAACTCTTTTTCCTATCTGGAACCTGTCTGTTGTTCCATGTCCAGTTCTAACTGTTGCTTCCTGACCTGAATATAGATTTCTCAAGAGGCAGGTCAGGTGGTCTGGTATTCCCATCTCTTGAAGAATTTTCCACAGTTTATTGTGATTCACACAGTCAAAGGCTTTGGCATAGTCAATAAAGCAGAAATAGATGCTTTTCTGGAACTCTCTTGCTTTTTCCATGATCCAGCAGAAGTTGGCAATTTGATCTCTGGTTCCTTTGCCTTTTCTAAAACCAGCTTGGACATCTGGAAGTTCACGGTTCACGTATTGCTGAAGCCTAGCTTGGAGAATTTTGAGCATTACTTTACTAGCGTGTGAGATGAGTGCAATTGTGTGGTAGTTTGAGCATTCTTTGGCATTGCCTTTCTTTGGGATTGGAATGAAAACTGACCTTTTCCAGTCCTGTTGCCACTGCTGAGTTTTCCAAATTTGCTGGCATATTGAGTGCAGCACTTTCACAGCATCCTCCTCCAGGATTTGAAATAGCTCAACTGGAATTCCATCACTTCCACTAGCTTTGTTCGTAGTGATGCTTTCTAAGGCCCACTTGACTTCACATTCCAGGATGTCTGGCTCTAGGTGAGTGATCACACCATCATGATTATCTGGGTCGTGAAGATCTTTTTTGTATAGTTCTTCTGTGTATTCTTGCCACCTCTTCTTAATATCTTCTGCTTCCGTTAGGTCCATACCATTTCTGTCCTTTATTGTGCGCATCTTTGCATTAAACGTTCCCTTGGTATCTCTAATTTTCTTGAAGAGATCTCCAGTCTTTTCCATTCTGTTGTTTTCCTCTACTTCTTTGCAGAATTCTTGCCTTGAGAACCCCATGAACAGTATGAAAAGGCAAAATGACAGGATACTGAAAGAGGAACTCCCCGGGTCAGTAGGTGCCCAATATGCTACTGGAGATCAGTGGAGAAATAACTCCACAAAGAATGAAGGGATGGAGCCAAAGCATAAAGAATACCCAGTTGTGGATGTGACTGGTGATAGAAGCAAGGTCCGATGCTGTAAAGAGCAATATTGCATAGGAACCTGGAATGTCAGGTCCATGAATCAAGGCAAATTGGAAGTGGTCAAACAAGAGATAGCAAGAGTGAACGTTGACATTCTAGGAACCAGCGAACTAAAATGGACTGGAATGGGTGAATTTAACTCAGATGACCATTATATCTACTACTGTGGGCAGGAATCCCTTAGAAGAAATGGAGTAGCCATCATGGTCAACAAAAGAGTCTGAAATGCAGTACTTGGATGCAGTCTCAAAACTGACAGAATGATCTCTGTTCGTTTCCAAGGCAAACCATTCAATCTCACCGTAATCCAAGCCTATGCCCCAACCAGTAACGCTGAAGAAGCTGAAGTTGAACTGTTTTATGAAGACCTACAAGACCTTTTAGAACTAACACCCAAAAAAGATGTCCTTTTCATTATAGGGGACTGGAATGCAAAAGTAGGAAGTCAAGAAACACCCAGGGTAACAGGCAAATTTGGCCTTGGAGTACGGAATGAAGCAGGGCAAAGGCTAATAGAGTTCTGCCAAGAGAATGCATTGGTCATAGCAAACACCCTCTTCCAACAACACAAGAGAAGACTCTACATATGGACATCACCAGATGGTCAACACCGAAATCAGATTGATTATATTCTTTGCAGCCAAAGATGGAGAAGCTCTATATAGTCAGCAAAAACAAGACTGGGAGCTGACTGGGGCTTAGATCATGAACTCCTTATTGCCAAATTCAGACTTAAATTGAAGAAAGTAGGGAAAACCACTAGACCATTCAGGTATGACCTAAATCAAATCCCTTATGATTATACAGTGGAAGTGAGAAATAGATTTAAGGGACTAGATCTGATAGACAGAGTGCCTGATGAACTATGGATGGAGGGTCATGACATTGTACAGGAGACAGGGATCAAGACCATCCCCATGGAAAAGAAATGCAAAAAAGCAAAATGGCTGTATGAGGAGGCCTTACAAATAGCTGTGAAAAGAAGAGAAGCGAAAAGCAAAGGAGAAAAGGAAAGATATAAGCATCTGAATGCAGAGTTCCAAAGAATAGCAAGAAGAGATAAGAAAGCCTTCCTCAGCGATCACTGCAAAGAAATTACATGTTAAGAAAGCTGGGGAAAAAAAAAAAAAGAAGCTAGCAAAACAGTCATGGAGGTTGATTTTAACCTCCAGACCAACCACAGACCTCTGGTTAAAAAAAGAAAATATGAAAAACAAAATCAAGACAGTAACTTAGCATTTTAAAAACATTTATTTAGAGACAAAGGAACCATATCAACATAACTTTATTCTACTGCTACATATGAATGAGCGTCACCAAAGAAGTAAAGCTAACAGATGTCATCTTTTTTAATGCATAGTTGAATTTCTTTGAAATTCTTTATAATGTTTCATACATATATAATTTTTGATGATACAGAGATAAATTTTAGGGATTACTATTCTCGTCAATATCTCCAACTCCAAGTATTACTTAATATACTATTTAAGCTGATTTATTCTTTTCTAGTCATTTTGCAAATATATGAAGTGGTATTCATACCCTAATCCTTAGATTCTCAAGATACAATCAAGTCACCATACACACAGCCAAATCAAAGGTTTAGTATATGTTTGAAAATGAACACAAGAAAAATGTGATATTAACTATTAAATAGTATATGTGATAAAAAATCAATGGAAAGTAAAGATATGTAAGCTAACCACACACACACACACATATATATATTTATATAACCAAAATCTTTTACATACTGGATAAAAGTTTATGGAATAAACAGAGGTGGTGTCTTTACATTTATACTAAACATTATTTAACTGAATAGTAATTCCCTCCAGTGTAGAACTAATTTTTTTGTAATTCTCAAAGAACAAAATAATATAAACTTTAATTCATAGTAACATAGTTGGCTGGAAAAATGCCAGTTCGGCCTCGAAGCTTTCCTTCCCACCAATCGAAATGTGAATCTGTTTTTGATATAACTGTGATTCTGTCTCCAGCTTGAAAATTCAAATCTCCTGGCTGTTGTCCTTCAAAAGAATATAGTGCTGTCACTTCTATGGGTTGGTTTGAATTGCCTAAAACAAGAAAAAAATATTTATTCACATTTTTATGAGAAAGACAGGAAGCATGTGTAGGGAAGAGATAAATCAGCAACTCGGGGCTTGAGGTTCTAGTGTGGGAGGCCAGCAGAGCCCAGAGCACACAGTCTGCATGACTTTTCGTCACATGGTTAACCTTATGTTTTTCTTTGTAAACAGCAAATATTTGGTAATAACATTTCCTAAATTACACAAGTCAAACTGTACATTATTATATACTTAAATATGTGTCTGGCAAATATCTGTGGTTATAACTGCTTAAATTTTGTCCAGTCTATAAGATAATATTATTACGTTTTCCCTATTTTAATAGAATAGTCATGGTAGTTTCAATGAATTACACTATTAGGTAAAAGCTGATATTTTATACAAGACTCAATTTAAGAACCATGCTCTGTGGTCACTGACAACGTGGATTAAGCTCAGACGCATGTGCTGTTTCATCAGTAGACACTTACTTCCCTCTAGGCTTTTATGGCTGTTTTTATTTCTATACTTGATCCTTTCTTTCAAAAGGGAGATGAAATTCAAATTAGCACATCAAGAAGCATGTCTACATATGTGTGACCAGAACTTCAACAAGTATTCAGAAAAAATACCTTGAGGACTGAGTGGGTAACATGAGCAAAAGACATTAACATTATAAATTGTATCAAATTGTAAGAGATTTAGAACCAGATATTTACTGTGTACTCAGCACATGGAATCTGGTGTTTCCATGTTTCATATAATTTTGTGCACGAATTAGGCAGTTAAATGCTTGTTAAACGCATCTTAGTACAGATATACTGAAAGCGTATATAACCAAATTCTAAATCTAGTTACTTGCTTGAATCTATAATACTATAATCATAAAAAATAAAGTGACCTTGACCTATTAGTAAGAAATGAAAATAGTCAACACTCTAATAAAATTACATTTACTGAAGCACTGAATTTGTATCTCACACAAGATGGTACTACAGTTCTTTTAATAAAGCATGTACCATGTACTTGAATTCTCCTAAAGAAATAACTTTAATAATACTTAACATAATTATATTAGTGATATTGCTGGTATAGTTTTCTATAAAGCAGAGAAGGTCTATGTATTTTTATATTTTATACTGTATTTACTTTTAACTTATTACTTTAAAGAAATAAAAGTGTGTCATGAAAGAATAAAGTTTTGATACAGTCTGGATAAAATCAAAGCAGTCACATGACTGTGAACGTATACGAATGGTCGTCACTGGGCTCTATGAAAACTGGCTCTGGCGCTGCACCGAGGGGACGCGCGGAGAGCCCTCGTGACAGCCTCACTGCGGTCGGAGAGAGAGAGCAAGCTGGTGTCCAAGAAAAAGTCACTCTGAAGATGATTGTATCAATAACCATATCCACGACTTCCATACATAAAGCTCAGTCTCAACATACCACACGTAATTAACGAAAGCCCTCACTAACTCCTCCTCCCCCTTCTTGTCTCCCAAACATTGTGGATAACAGAGGCAAGTAAAAAGGGTGCCTGTGAATATGAGGGAATGTTCTGGAAGCTACAGCCACCTTAGCTGCAGTACGTGCACACACCTGTAGCACTACTTACACAATTCGGGATGCACGGGATGGTGAACACCATGATAGCAGGCGGCGTTCCATGTGGGTAAGTGGAGCGGCTGCGGGCCCTTGAGCCAGGCACTGTGATGATCACACTTGCTCCTCACTTCCAGGGAGGGAGCTCTCACCCCACTCCCCAGAATATGAACCCAAGACCTGCAAATGTTAAGTGATCTGCCCAGGGGGTGAGATTTGAATCTCGTAAACCTGTATCCAGGCAATCTTAATCACTACTGAGATTAAGCCACAGGGTCTTCAGCAACCACAGGAGTCTTAAATTGCATTCAATAGATTGAACTTGGATTCATCAGTACATTTTACCTTCTTAAAAAATTATTGTATTTTCAATGGAAGGATAATTGCTTTATAGTATGCCATGATCTTAGGTTCCTGAATGTTGAGTTTTAAGCCAGCTTTTTCACTCTCCTCTTTCAACTTCAAGAGGCTCTTCAGTTCCTCTTTGCTTTCTGCCATCAGAGTGGTATCATCTGCATATCTGAGGTTACTGATATTTCTCCCTGCAATCTTTTTTTTTTCCCCCTGCAATCTTGATTCCAGCTTGTGCTTCATCCAGCCCAGCATTTAGCATGATGAACTCTGCATATAAGTTAAATAAGCAGGGTGACAATATACAGCCTAGACATACTCCTTTCCCAGTTTGGAACCAGTCCATTGTTCCATGTCCAGTTCTAACTGTTGCTTCTTGACCTGCATACAGATTTCACAGGAAGCAGGTAAGGTGGTCTGGTATTCCCATCTCTTGAAAGATTTTCCACAGTTTGTTGTGATCCACACAGTCAAAGGCTTTGGTGTAGGCAATGAAGCAGAAGTAGATATTTTCCTGGAACTCTCTTGCTTTTCCCATTACCTAACAGATGTTGGCAAATTGATCTCTGGTTCCTCTGCCTTTTCTAAATCCAGAACATTTGGAAGTTCTCAATTCACGTACTGTTGAAGCCTCGCTTGGAGAATTTTGAGCATTACTTTGCAAGTGTGTGGTAGTCTGAACATTCTTTGGCATTGCCTTTCTTTGGGTTTGAAATGAAAACTGACCTTTTCCAGTCCTGTGGCCACTGCTGAATTTTACAAATTTGCTGGCATATTGAGTGCAGCACTTTACCAGCATCACCTTTTAGGATTTGAAATAGCTCAACAGGAATTCCACCACCTCCACTAGCTTTGTTCATAGTGATGCTTCCTAAGGCCCACGTGACTTTACATTCCAGAATGTCTGGCTCTAGGTGAGTGATCAAACCATCGTGGTTATCTGGGTCATTAAGATGTTTGTTTTTTGTATAGTTCTTCTGTGTATTCCGGGCTTCCCTTGTGGCTCAGATGGTAAAGCGTCTTCCTACAATGCGGGAGACCCAGGTTCGATCCCTGGGTCGGGAAGTTCCCCTGGAGAAGGAAATGGAAACCCACTCCAGTACTCTTGCCTGGAAAATCCCATGGACAGAGGAGTCTGGTAGGCTACAGTCCATGGGGTCGCAAAGAGTCGGACACAGCTGAGCAACTCCATTTCACTTCACTTCACTTCTGTGTATTCTTGCCACCTTTCGTAATACCTTCTGCTTCTGTTAGGTCCATACCATTTGTCCTTTATTGAGCCCATCTTTGCGTGAAATGTTCCCTTGGTATTTCTAATTTTCTTGAAGAGATCTATAGTCTTTACAATTCTATTGTTTTCCTCTATTTCTTTGCACTGATCACTGAGGAAGGCTTTCTTATCTCTCCTTGTTATTCTTTGGAACTCTGCATTCAAATAGGTATATCTTTCCTTTTCTCCTTTGCCTTTTGCTTCTCTTCTTTCCTCAGCTATTTGTAAGGTCTCCTCAGACATCCATTTGCCTTTCATTTTCTTGGGAATGTTTTTGATCACCGCTTCCTGTACAATGTCATGAACCTCTATCCATAGTTCTTCAGGCACTCTATCAGATCTAATCCCTTGAATCTATTTGTCACTTCCACTTATCATTAAAAGGGGTTTGATTTAGGTCATACCCAAATGGTCTAGTGGTTTTCCCCACTTTCTTCAATTTAAGTCTGAATTTTGCAATAAGCAGTTCATGATCTGAGCCCCAGTCAGCTCCTGGTCTTGTTTTTGCTGACTGTATAGAGCTTCTCCATTTTTGGCTGCAAAGAATATAATCAATCTGATTTTGGTATTGACCATCTGGTGATGTCCATGTATAGAGTCATCTCTTGTGTTGTTGGAAGAGGGTGTTTGCTATGACCAGTGTGTTCTCTTGGCAAAACTCTGTTAGCCTTTGCCTTTCATTTTGTACTCTAAGACCAAACTTACCTGTTACTCCAGGTATTACTTTTGCTTTCCAGTCCCCTATAAAGAAAAGGACTTTTTTTTTTTTTTTTTTTTGGTGTTAGTTCTAGAAGGTCTTTAGGTCCTCATAGGACTGTTCAGCTTCTTCAGCATTAGTGGCTGGGGCATAGACTTCGATTACTATGATACTCAATGCTTTGCCTTGGAAATGAACCAAGATCATTCTGTTGCTTTTGAGATGGCCCCCAAGTACTGCATTTCAGACTCTTTTGTTGACTATGGTGGCTATTCCTTTTCTTCTGAGGGATTCCTGCCCACAGTAGTAGATATAATGGTCATCTGAGTTAAACTCGCCCATTCCAGCCCATTTCAGTTCCCTGATTCCTGGAACGTCCATGTTCACTCTTGTCATCTGTTTGCTTCCAATTCACCCTGATTCATGGACCTAGCGTTCCAGGTTCCTGTGCACTACTGTTTTCACAGCATCGGACTTTACTTTCACCACCAGCCACACCCACAACAGGGCACTGTCTTCACTTTGGCTCAGCCTCCTCATTCCTTCTGGAGCTAGTTCTCCACTCTTCTCCAGCAGCATATTGGGCACCTACCGACCTGGGGAGTTCATCTTTCAGTGTCCTATCTTTTTGTCTTTTCATACTGTTCATGGGGTTCTCAAGGCAAGAATATTGAAGTGTTTGCCATTCCCTTCTCCAGTGGACCACATTTTGTCAGAGCTCTCAACCATGACCTGTCCCTCTTGGGTGGCCCCACACAGCATGGCTCACAGTTTCAATGAGTTAGACCAGGCTGTGGTCCATGTGCTCAGTTTGGGTAGTTTTCTGTGACTGTGGTTTTCAGTCTGTCTGCCCTCTAAGAGACTTGTGGAAGTGTCCTGATGGGAGGGACTGGCTGTGGGGAAAACTGGGTCTTGCTATGCTCGGGGAGGCCAAGCTTAGTAAATCTTTAATCCAATTTCTGGCTGATGGGTGGGGCTGTGTTCCCTCCCTGTAGTTTAGTTAGGCAAACTATCTTCCCGAGTCACTGAGTTATCCAGACTGTACAAATAATAGGAATATCTATTGCTGATGATCCCTGAATTTGTTCTTAGCAGTTTTAGAAATATATTTTATAATGAATAATTAGAGGAAGAAAGATATTATGACCTTAAGAAAAGACAGAAGGGATTGCAGACCAGATTCAATCTTTGCCCCTCCCCCCGCTGGAGGTTGTCTAACTGCCTCTGAATTGCAGTTTCCAAATAAGATGAAGATAAAACAGTAACAGGAAAAACGGGTCTCAGGGCCAAGCAGGGGTTCTGAGCCAACAGAGGACAAGGCGGCGCTGCTGGGTGGGAGGAGGCTGGCGCTCT
The DNA here is from genome assembly GCF_029378745.1 of Bos indicus. Lineage (NCBI taxonomy): Eukaryota > Metazoa > Chordata > Mammalia > Artiodactyla > Bovidae > Bos > Bos indicus. Next base: position 112,727,454 of record NC_091767.1, on the reverse strand, counting down.
GCGTCCCTCCTGGCATCCACTCTGCACAGAGGTGAAGCAGAGAGGGAGGGGCCGCTGCTGGCAGAGCTGGTGAAGGGTGTGGGCAGGACAGGCAGACAGAGGTGTGCCAATTCCTCACCCACTCACCAGTCAGGCAATCCCTCTATTTTAGAAGGGTGCAGAAGGGTCTTGAGTTGAGGGCTTGTTGGGAAAGTTCATCCACAGGAAACAAAGGACAGAGCTGGCCTGGGTGAGAGCAGGCGCCCCCAGCAGGGACCAGTCCATGTGCACTTGGTGCCAGGTCCCCCTGCTGGCTTTCTCTTCAACGAGCTCAAAATGACTTACAGTTCCGCTTTACTGTAAATAGTAGGGACGGCTTCCATAGGAGAAGTTTAATGTCCACAACGCAATCCATTAGAAGAGGCCAGCCAAGAGGGTCCCTGGAGCGCAGGGAAGTAAGGCCCACAGGGCCACCCAAACAGCCAGTGTCCACACACAGGCGCCTTCCCTGCTGAGGACACGCGCCTTCAAGACCTACATTCCTACACTTCAAAACAATCTGGAGGATCTTTGAAGCAATTGACTATTTTGTATCCAAATATTCAAGTTTATTCAAACAGAAGTTATTTTTCTCTCCCAAATCAGGGCCACACTTAACAGGAAACAGATTACAGTCAGCTTTGGTGACTGGCAGCTGCTCTGAGCTCAGAATTAGCAAGTCTGCGTCCACAGGATGCCACTTCTCAGTGGAGCCTGCATAATGTGACCCATATGACATCGACACATCTGGCCCCAGACATGACTCGGAACAATCTCAGACCCTGGAAGGTCTCCTCCAAGACGCACTAGACGTGGCGCCGTGATGAGCCGGGCAGCTGACTCGATCCTGGCACCCACATGCCCCAGGATACGGGTGGTATCCACAACCCTTGGTGACCGCGATCTCTCTACAGGAGTGTGAGTGAGCTGGATGGGGCCACCAGGAGAGGTCATGAGACCCGCAATTCTCAAACAGCAAAGTCAAAAGATGAAGGGCATCTGTGGTTGTCACACTCAGGGAGGGGGCATTACTGGCATCGAGTGGGCCTAGTCCTCAGGCACACACAGCTCAGGACAGCCCCACGGCAGAGAGCTGTGCACCAGGCCCAGAGGGCCCCTGCCAGTCAGAGGGTGGACAGGGGGCGGTGATGGATGCTGACCAAGGAGGTTCGGACCGCCAGGTATGAAAACCTCAGTAAACAGGGCTATGGATGCTCATCCCCTGTTTTACCGTGAGGCCAGAAGACTTGGTAGCAGGAGCTTCCAAAGGTTCGAGGCAAAAGCACACACCACCTGGAGAACCATCGCTGTGCCCACGCAGCGTGGGCAGGCCCAGGAGAGCCAGCCCAGGCAGCCAGGAGTCCTGCTCAGACGGGTTTTCAACTCAAGCCTCAGGACCAAGGAGTCACAGGGCTGGGACTTTTCTCTGCAAGGCTGATAGACTGGCATAAGGAAGTCCTTAGTAAGAGTTTAACTGGTTTCACACAGCAATGTAAAGTAAGCTTTATTTTTAAAATAGACTTTAAATCTTTCCTTGCATTTTCTTTTTCAAAATCCCTTATATTTTGAGAAAGTACTAAAATAAATTAATATTAATATTAACTTATTACCTACTGTTTGAAACACTTAGCTTGTGCTACCCTCAAATATAAAAGCAAAACCCAACCAACCGACCAACCATGGGAAGTAAAGTGTGTGGAACACACAGCCAGAGAATAAAAGTACAGGTGTTAAGTCTGAGCCTCTGTCCCCAGATCCCACGTAGGGTTTTGTTTCTTATCTTCCCTCATTGCTTTTTAAGAGATATTTCTAATATTTATCAGGCACTTAGACTACAAGTGCAGACTTTAGAGGGATCTGAGAAAAGAAACGCTAATCCCCAGAGTCACACTGCCAACGCCACTTCTACTCCGCTGTAGTCAAGGCCCCTAACCCCTCAGGGCCCAATGGCCCTTTCCCAAGTGGGTCCAGTCTATCTGCTGACCTCATCAAGTTTGATCAGTCCAATTGTGCAGAGTATGTTTTAAATGAAGTGCTTCTCAAAGTAACGTGAATATCCTATAAATGAAATAAGAGGTACTGATATTTTCACAACCTGCCAGATTAGTTAGGAGGTTTGTGATTATAAGATGGTTACAAATCTTTTTAAAACAGAAATATTTTTACTTACCAACTCTCTCACGATAGCTGGAAAGTTCAGGATACAGATTATATTCGTTTCTGCTACCTGCAAAAAGTAAATAGATACATAAGAGAAGAACATTTAGAAAATTTATTAGTATATAGTATATAAGATAACCAGGGCTTCTCTGGTGGCTCAGATGGTAAAGCGTCTGCCCACAACGCTGGAGACCCAGGTTCGATCCCTGGGTTGGGAAGATCCCCTGGTGAAGGAAATAGCAACCCACTCCAGTATTCTTGTCTGGAAAATCCCCATGAACAGAGGACCCTGGTAGTCTACAGTCCATGGGGTCGCAAAGAGTCGGACAGGACTGAGTGACTTCACGCACATATAAGATACCCAAGAATGCCAAATACTGTTCTTGATGAGCAGATATTTTAAATCACTCAAATTGATCGAAATATAATTATTTTATCCTCTTTCAATCAAAAGGAATATCTGAATATACACAGAAAACAGACCAAACACAAGGCAGACAGTGAATGTCTAATACCTATGACCACGTGCACAGAAACTACAACTCACGGCATCGCGATCACATGCTCACAGAGAACACATACATCTTCTTCCAAAACTACCAGAATAATAAAATTTGCAATCACCAAGCCAGTGGTTTTCAGACAGTCTTGCTTGTTTAACATCTAGTTTTTAAAGAAGTATTTATATGTATATTTTTAAACTGATACCTAAAATTGTTAAATGTAAGATGAAGGATGTATTTTTAGCATATTTTAATGTCAATTACTTAAAATTCATATCACTCCCTTTTTGGATACAAGGATCTAAATATGATAGTGATCTGAACCCATCACCATTCATAAAGAAAATCAACAAGATGTTTTTAATAGTCAGAAATTATATACTGTTCATTTTTAATCTTTATTTATTTATTATTTTTAATCTTTAAATCACATTTTCATTTCATTTGTTCCAAAGATTTTTGACCAGTGTATTATATTGTACTTTTAACTGTGGCATTGGAGAAGACTCTTGAGAGTCCCTTGGACTGCAAGGAGATCCAACCAGTCCATCCTAAAGGAAATCAGTCCTGAATATTCATTTGAAGGACTGATGTTGAAGCTGAAACTCCAATACTTTGGCCACCTGATGCAAAGAGCTGACTCATTTGAAAAGACCCTGATCCAGGAAAAGATTGAAGGTGTGAGGAGAAGGGGACAACAGAGGATGAGATGGCTGGATGGCATCACCGACTCAATGGACATGAGTTTGAGTAAACTCGGGTAGTTGGTGATGGACAGGGAGGCCTGGTGTGCTGCAGTCTATGGGGTCGCAAAGAGTCAGAAACGACTGAGCGACTGAACTGAACTGAACTTATGCAAATTTCTACAACAAGAATTTATACATAAATTTTATTTTAAAAATTTTATTTTACATAAGACAATCATCTATTTAATAATTTCTTATAGATCGAGTTATCATGATCATTATAAGCACACATTGATCAAAACCTTAAAAATATTATAAATTCATTAATTTACTAAACATTAAAGCGTTACTTGAAATGTATTTCAACAGGTGGACTAGACTTTTAAAAATTGGTTCATATACACCATTCAGTTCACTTAAGTTGCTCAGTCGTGACCGATTCTTCGTGACCCCATGGATTGCAGCAGCTTCACGCATTGGAGAAGGAAATGGCAACCCACTTCAGTATTCTTGCCTGGAGAGTCCCAGGGATGGGGGAGCCTGGTGGGCTGCGGTCTATGGGGTCACACAGAGTCGGACACGACTGAAGTGACTTAGCAGCAGCAGCAGCAGCAGGCTTACTCAAACTCATGTGCATCAAAACAGTGATACTATCCAATCATCTCATCCTTGTCCTCCCCTTCTCCTCCTGCCTTCTTCAATCTTTCACAGCACCAGGGTCTTTTCTAATGAGTCAGTTCTTCGCATCAGGTGGCCAAAGTACTGGAGTTTCAGCTTCAGCACCAGTCTTTCCAATGAATATTCAGGACTGATTTCCTTTAGGGTCAACTGGTTTGATCTCCTGGCAGTCCAAGGGACTCTCAAGAGTCTTCTCCAACACCACAGTTCAAAAGTATCAATTCTTTGGTGCTCAGCTTTTTGTATGGTCCAACTATCACATCCATACAAGACTACTGGAAAAAAACATAGCTTTGACTATATGAACCTTTGTTGGCAAAGTAATGTCTCTACTTTTTAATACACTATCTAGGTTGCTCACAGCTTTTCTTCCAAGGAGCAAGCGTCTTTTAGTTTCAGGGCTGCAGTCACCATCTGCTGGGATTTTGGAGCCCAGAAAATAAAGTTCCTCACTGTTTCCATTGTTTCCCCATCCATTTGCCACGATGTGATGCGACTGGATGCCATGATCTTAGTTTTCTGAATACTGAGTTTTAATCCAGCTTTTTCACTCTCCTCTTTCACTTTCATCAAGAGGCTCTTTAGTTCCTCTTTGATTTCTGCCCTATGGTTGTTGTTATCTGCATATCTGAGGTTGATATTGATATTTCTCCTGGAAATCATGATTCCAGTTTGTGCTTCATCCAGTCTGGCATTTCACATGATGTACTCTGTCCATAGGTTAAATAAATAGGGTGACAATATACAGCCCTGACATACTCCTATCCCATTTGGAACCAGTCCATTGTTCCAAGTCCGGTTGTAACTATTGCTTCTTGACTTGCATATGGATTTTTCAGGAGACAGGTAAGGCGGTCTGGTATTCCCATCTCTTGAAGGATTTTCCAAAGTTTGTTGTGATCCACACAGTCAAAGGCTTTAGCACAGTCAATGAAGCAGAAGTAGACATTTTCCTGGAACTCTCTTGCTTTTCCTGTGACCCAACGGATGTTGGCAATTTGATCTCTGGTTCCTCTGCCTTTTATAAATCCAGCTTGAACATCTGGAAGTTCTCAGTTCACATACTACTGCAGCCTAACTTGGAGAATTTTGAGCATTACTTTACTAGCATGGGAGATGAGTGCAAATGTACGGTAGTTTGAGCATTCTTTGGCATTGCCTTTCTTTGGGATTGGAATGAAAACTGGCCTTTTCCAGTCCTGTGGCCACTGCTGAGTGTTCCAAATTTGCTGGCATATTGAGTGCAGCACTTTCACAGCATCATCTTTCAGGATTTGAAATAGCTCAGCTGGAATTCCATCACCTCCACTAGCTTTGTTCATAGTGATGCTTCTTAAGGCCCACTTGACTTTGAACTCCAGGATGTCTGGTTCTAGGTGAGTGATCACACCACTGGGGTTATCTGGGTCATTAAGATGTTTTTTGTATAGTTCTTATGTGTATTCTTGACACCTCTTCTTAATACCTTCCGCTTTTGTTCGGTCCATACCATTTGTCCTTTATTGAGCCCATCTTTGCATGAAATGTTCCCTTGGTATCTCTAATTTTCTTGAAGAGATCTCTGGTCTTTCACATTCTATTGTTTTCCTCTATTTCTTTGCTTTGATCACTGAGAAAGGTTTTCTTTTCTCTCCTCACTATTCTTTGGAACTCTGTATTCAAATGGGTATATCTTTCCTTTTCTCCTTTGCCCTTTACTTCTCTTCTTTTCTCAGCTACTTGTAAGACCTCCTCAGACAATCACTTTGCCTTCGTTTTTCTTGAAGATGGTTTTGATCATCACCTCCTCTACAATGTCACAAACCTCCGTCCATAGTTCTTCAGGCACTCTGTCTATCAGATCTAATTCCTTAATCTATTTGTCACTTTCACTGTATATTGTAAGGGATTTTATTTAGGTCATACCTGAATTTAGGTCATATGCCGAGGATAACTATTATTTATGGAATGACATAGCTTCAACATAAAATTGTATCTCAGTGTTCTTTTTTAAAGATATCAATGCTAATAAAGATGGTTTTTAGAAAAACTAGAGAGGGCAAGAAAGATATTTTGTAAGAATGTGACAGAATTTTTTATTTCCCTTCTTAGATAGAGGTAAAAAAATTCTCATAATAGAGATCTATCATCAAAACAATAGCAATAATAAAATATCACTTATTAATTAATAAACTATTACTACTACAATTTTTATTTTGATGATAGCTATGTGATTTTATAAATAACTAATATATAATAATAATATTAATTACTATTCTTATTGTAAATTCAGATAACAGTCCATTAGGTCTCCATTCAGCTTTGTTGAAAGCGACAAAAAATGTAATTCATCTAATTTACAAAATTATTTACTGTTCATCAGACTTACCAACTACACTAATATCAACTTTCATATTTCAAATTGTATCACTGTCCTTACATTTTGGGGACAATGTTGTAGTAGTATTAATAAGATAGTCTGGAGTTTGCTTTTCTTATTCAAGTGTGAAAAAAACTACTGTGAAAGAACAGAAGACAAAGAGGGCAACATGTACATCATGTTCTCAACAAAGAACACGAGTGGAAACCAGCCATCTGTAAACTGTATCTTAAATTACCTGTGCCCAGAAGCGCTTTCTCAATCTCTGTGTGCCCTTAGGGCTTCCCTGGTGGCTCTGTTGGTAAAGAATCTGTCTGCAATGCAGGAGACCCAAGTTCGACCCCTGGGTCAGGAAGATACCCTGGAGAAGGGCATGGCAACCCACTCCAGTATTCTTGCCAGGAGAATTCCATGGACAGAGGAGCCTGGTGGGCAACAGTCCACGGGGTCACAGAGTTGGACACTACTGAGGGAGTAAGCACATGCTTTCCTCATCTCTGTGTACCCCTTAAGGACAGAGGTGCATCAGTGTGAAGGCCTCTGGCCTAAGAAGTTTATGAATACAAAAATACAGAAATAAGCATTGGCAAGGTGGGGAAGAGGGAACAAATATCAGAGAATCTATTTTAAAAAACTGATGAGAAGTAAGAGATTTTGGGTAGGTGACCATATATAAGACAAAAGATGTGCAAATTAAGGCTTTCTCAACTATTAAAAGAAGCACTCTGAAAATAAATGGGAAAGCGTCTTGCACTCAACACAGCAAAACAAAATTACAAAGTACTTAGAAATAAATTTAACAAGAAAGGCACAGAAACCATGAAATCTTAGGAAAGACATAATATCTCTACAAATGGAAAGAGTAAAATAGGAAGATTATCATACAAATGCCAAATTTATTTGTCTATATATATAATGTTACTGTAATTAATATTAAAAAATCATAGAGTTCATATAAGTACATAACATTACTTTAACCAGAACTGCATATTGGTACTTGACAGGAGTACTGGTAAAATGCTCTTAATTAACTGAGGAGTAAGTATCTAGTAACTGCAAGAATGAAATACTTCAAGAAAACCTAGGACACTATGAAGGCAATGTACAGGAGAGAAGACCCTAACCATGCTGAAACACTGATGCTTTCAAACTGTGGTGCCGGAAAAGACCTTGAGGGTCCTTGGACAGCAAGGAGATCAAACCGGTCAATCCTAAAGGAAGTCAACCCTGAATACTCATTGGAAGGACTGGTGCTGAAGTTGAAGGGCTGACTCACTGGAAAAGACCCTGAGGCTGGGAATGACTGGAGGCAAAAGGAGCAGGGCATGACAGAGGATGAGATGGTTAGATAGCATCACTGACTCAATGGACATGAACTTGAGCAAACTACAGGAGATACGGAGGGTACAGAGCCCGGCGCGCTGCAGTCCATGGGGCTGCAAAGAGCTGACATGGCTTAGCGACTGAGTAACAACAACTCCAACGTACAAAATCTGTAAGAAATAAGTGACAGATACCTTTACATAAATGTTAAAACGCTGACATATGAAAGTTTATATATCAACTTTTATATTTCATATAGATTATGAACCACATGAAAACTGAGATCAACAAACAATACCTCTAGAGAAATAAACTGTCATCCAAATGAGAAACCCCTTAATATACAAAACACTCATACAAGTTGAAAACGCAACAAGTATTCCAAGAGAAAAAAATTAACCAATTAAATAGAGACTTTTAAGATAAGACTAAATTCCAAACACCAGCAATAAGATGAAAAAAGTGTTTAAATCACGAATAGGGACAAACACAGTCACTTAACAAGGAAATCTAACCCACTGTCAGACTAGTAAACACTTCAGGACACTCCAACACTACCAGTGATGAGGGATGACTGTGAGGCGTGTTGCGGTAGAGTGTGCACAGTAGGGAGTGTAGGTGCCTGATGAGGTGTACACAGTAGGGATGGTAGGTGTGTGATAGGAGTGTGCACAGTAGGGAGTGCAGGTGTCGGATAGGGGTATACACAGTACGGCGTGTAGATGTTTGATAGGGGTGTACACAGTAGGGCGTGTAGGTGTCTGATGGGGTGTACACAGTACGGCCTGTAGATGTTTGATTGGGGTGTACACAGTAGGGAGTGTAGGGGTCTGATAGGAGTGTACACAGTAGGGAGTGTAGGTGCCTGATGGGGTGACCCAGTAAGGAGTGTAGGTGTCTGATGGGGTGACACAGTAGGGCCTGTAGGTATCTGAGTGGGATGTACACAGTAGGGCCTGTAGGTATCTGAGTGGGGTGTACACAGTAGGGCCTGTAGGTATCTGAGTGGGGTGTACACAGTAGGGCCTGTAGGTATCTGAGTGGGGTATACACAGTAGGGAGTGTAGGTGTCTGATAGGCGTGTGCACAGTAGGGAGTGTAGGTCTCTGATAGGTGTGCGCATGGTGGGAGTGTAGGTCGTGGGTAATGGCTGACAGGACTGCAGTAGTAAAAACTTTAAAAGTCAATCTACCAAATCTCTTACAAATTTACAAATACATCCTTTCACCTACCATGTCTGTTCCTGGAAATTATCTTAAAATTTTTTCCACTATGTAGACAGCTTAAGAAATTAACTGTGACACTGCTTCGCATGGAATAAAAGCTGAAAGTTAATATCTATCAGTAGGAGAGTGGCCGAATAAAAATGTCCATCTACATGATGGAGTACTGAATAGCCACTACAAGGAATTAAATGAACTGAGGAGTAAGTATCCAATAATTGCAAGAACACAGTTGATTCAGGGATTTCCGTGAGATGTTGCTGAGCAAAAGGATCAAATAAATCCCACGAACAAACAAGCTGTAGGAAAGCACAGAACTGTAGCAGCACTGTTGTGAGATGACCACAAAACACTGGGCCTGCGTGTCCACACGTTTGTACACATGCTTGTGTGTGGACGACACGGAGAAAATACGGAGGAACTATAGAAACACGAGGAAAGTGTCATCCCTACTGTCCCATGGTGTGCTGGTGTGAGTGTGGAAGAGCGTGACGTGTAATTAGGACAGAGGAGAAATGGGAAAAAGGCAAGGACTCCTAAAAGAAAAAGAAAAAAATGCTTTCAAAAACCGTATTTATGAATCACATATACACTTAAATAAAATTATATATGTGAGGATATATAAGAAATTAAAAATTAAGATTTTGTTTTTTAATAAAGCACTTAGGAATAAGTCATATTTAAAATGAAAGGTTAAGAATAGATACAAATTTTAAACTTTGGTTTTATTGAATCAAAACCAGGTGTTCGCAACCAGGCATGATATGCTACATGAGAAAAGATGATGGGCATGTGAAAAAAACAGGAATCAGGCAACAAATACTAAAGCTGAAAAAGTAAAGGGAGGAGAAGAGTGGATGGTGAATAGAGTTGCGTCTGCAGAAACGTGCCCAGGCGAGCAGCTGAGCTGGCAAGCACGCTGTGAAATCAGCGAGAGCAGCCCCTGCGGGACAGGAAGCTTCCAAAGACAGAGGTCACTGCGGCAAACAGACAGAACAAGGCTGGTGCAGCAGGGGGACCCGTGACCAATGAGGCTAGATGTTAAAATACCTGCTCAGGAAGAATACGCAAGAGAAACAAACCTTCCAAGATTGTTCCATTGTTGGCTGAGAGGAGTTTCTTGAGATAAGGTAAGTAGCTTTTTAATCTACACTGACAAGTAACTGATACTGAAGACCAGCAGGATTTTCATGTAGGTTTGATACAGATACCTACTCCCTCAGTGAGGAAATTTTAGAAACACTCTGTATTTTGAAGTATTCACATATAGGTCAGATTTTATGTAATCACTCCTATCTAAATTAAAAATAGGTTCAATGCTCACATCTTGCTACAGAAAATAAGAGTATAAGCAAATCAATCACCAGAACATAAATAAAAATTGACCATCCCTTTGGAGGAAGAAAGCAGCATCCCAAGAGAACAGGATACACAGCAAGTTGTGTGTGTGTTTAGGGCGTGGGGTGGGGCTCAGCGGCAAAGAACACGCCTGTCAACGTAGGAGACGCAGGAGACACAGGTTTGACCCCTGGGTTGGGAAGATCCCCTGGAGGAGGGAATGGCAACCCACTCCAGTATTCTTGCCTGGGAAACCCCACGGACAGGGGAGCATGGAGGGCTACAGTCCATGGGGTCGCAAAGAGTCAGACACGACTGAGTGACTGAGCACACACACACACACATACACATACACACTATAAAGAAAAATAGGTCTAGTTCCTGAGGCTCTGCCTCGATGAGGTAAATTTAGACAAGCTAAAGGCATAGCCAGGAATCAGTATGAGCACCATGAGTCGGGTTTCATGCTCATTTCTCACCTGGGCATGAAAACTGGGCACATGGATACAAAACACGGAGGGGGAGGGCAGGACCGGCTTTATGGCCTTGGCAGCACTTTGGCACTTAGAGTCCTTTGCCCAGAGCTTATCATATGCTGCTGACCGTTGAATAGCATGGGTTGCACTGTGTGGGTTCACTTACAAGTGGATTTTTCCTGATAACACTGGAAAATTTGTCTGAAAAAACTCAGATGAAACACACAGCCTAGAAATATCAAAAGAAATAAGGAAAAGCTAGGTGTGTCATGAATGCATGGAATTTATATAGATACTATTCTGTTTCACCATTTGCCACTGTAGGATACACACAAATCTTTTACTAGGAGCTAAAATTTATCAAAACTGATGTACATGCACACTCACACTCTCCATTTGCAGTGGAGAGAAATGTAAACAGATGTGAAGCTGCAGTATTTAGTCATAACCATATAAATGAACGTACTTATTGTACATACACGAGTACACATACTATACCCTGGAATACTTGTGTAGCCACCCCCCTGTTGCTGTGCTGAGGTGACGAGTGTTGCAAGTAACTGCCAAAGATGCTGACCTTAATCGTCTCCATGTGACGAGCTGTCTCTCCAGTCAATTGTGTATCACTATGATAAGCTCTCTTTCATGGTTCTGGTGTATTTTTCGTTGTGTTTAAAACAACACTATAAACCTTGATTAACACCAAGGGACCCATAAAAAGTACCACTAGTGCTCCCGGAAGTGCTCCCAGGAAGCAGAGAAAAGTCATTACAGCGAAAGCTGAACTGCCTGATGTGTAGAAACAGGCCTGCAACTGCACCCGCCCACCACTCCGACAGAAGTAAATTCAGGGCAAGAACCGTTTCTAAAAGAGAAAAGGAAATCCATGAAGTTGTTGCTGCAGCTACACCAACAGGCGCAGAAACGCTGCACCTTCTGTGAAATCCCTTTTATCTTATCTTGCAAATGCAGCTTTTACGCGGGTGCAATAGACTCTAATAAGATTTGAGAAAAAGCAAAGTCATCATATGACAACTTAAAGCAGAAAGAAGGTGAAGGATCCAAAACCGGAGAACTAAATGCCAGCCAAGTTTGCTTTGATAATTTTAGTAAGAAGTTGGGCTTAAGTAACATCAAGATAACAGGAGAAGCAGCTTCTGCTGACCAAGAGGCAATAGCCACATCCCAGACGTCATTAAGAAAATCATTGACAAGAAAGAATATTTGCCTGAACAAGTTTTTAATGCAGATGAAACTACCCTATTCTGGGAAAATTGCAACCAAGGGCATTTATTAGTAAGGAAGAGAAGTGAGCACCAGGATTTAAGGCAGGAAGGGACAGACAAGCTCTACTCTTCCGAGCACAGGCACTGGAGTTCATGACCAGGTCTGCCCTCCTCTATAGAACTGCTAACCCCCAGCCTAGAAGGGGAACAGATAAACACAAGCTGACAGCCTTTGGCTGTGCAAAGAGAAGGCCTGGATCATGACAACTCGTTTCTTTTTTTGGTCCCTGACATCAGGAAGCACTGTGCCACTAAGGGACTGCCTTTTAAAGTTCTTTTGATACTGGACAATGCCCCTGGCCACCCAAGAACCCCGCAAGTTCAGCTCCATGAGTAGACCACCAAGGGGTGTTGCTGGCCTCAAACACAACATCTCTATTTCAAACCTCTATATCATCAGGACTTTTAAAGGCTCACTACACACAGTACTCTACACAAAGAACTGCTGATGCTGTGGAAGAGAATGCCTAGAGCGAGAACAGTATGCGAGTCTGGAAGATTACACCACTGAAGATGCCATTTCTTATAGAAAAAGCCATGAAAGCCATCACGCCTGAAACAATAAATTCCTGCTGGAGAAAACTGTTCCAGATGTCATACATGACTTCAGAGAATTTACAATAGAGCCAATCAAGGAAATCAGGAAATAGATTGCAAATACAGCAAAATAGGTGGGGGAAGGGTGGCTGTGAAGGGTCTCAAGACATGGATCTTGGAGACTTTCAAGAGCTAATGGACACCACATCAGAGGAATTAGCAAAAGATGACTTGATGCAGATGAGAGCTCTTGAATCAGTGCCAGACAATGAGGAAAAAGATGCAGGAGCAGTGCCAGACAAACTGACACCAGACAGTCTGGTGGAGGGCTCTGCTTACTCAAGTGAGAGTGAAAGCAGCAGTCGCTCAGTCGTGTCCGACTCTCTGTGACCCCAAGGACTGCAGCCCGCCAGGCTCCTCTGCCCATGGGATTCTCCAGGCGACAATACTGGGGTGACTTGCCACGCCCTTCTCCAGGTGATCTTCCCGACCCAGGGGTCAAACCTGAGTCTCTCACATCTCCTGCATTGCCAGGCAGAGTCCTTAATGCTTGAGCTACCGGGCAGCCCCTGCTTATTCAAGACTGCTTTTAAACTTCTTTTTCAACATGGATCTTGTATGATAAAAGCAAACAGTGGAAGGAGGACTGGGACCCTGTACACACATTCTTAGAGAAATGAAAAAGCAAAAAAGTCAGACAGAAATTATGATGTGTTTCCATAAAGGGACATCGAGGGTGCCTGCCTCTCTTGCCTCTCTTCCCCCCACCCCACCCCGCTCCACTTCTGCCACCCCTGGGGCAGCAGGACCACCCCATCCTCTTCCCCCTCCTTCTCCTCAGCCTGCTCAACATGAAGATGAGGAGGAAGACGACCTCTGTGATGATCCACCTTCACTTAATGAATAGTAAATAATCATCATGTCATTCGGTTAACAAACTTATCTGCTGTGTATGCGCATGTCCCCCTGTGAAACTCTAGTAACTGTGAGAGGTCTCTGCCACCACCATCGCCTAAGTGTTCACCACATAGCACACTGTGTGCAAGGCTCGTGAAGAAGCGGAAAGGCAACCCTCACACAGGCCAAGATGAGCCACATGATACGAAACTAACGACGTGCTAGTTTTCTCACTGTTGAGTAACTTGGCTTTCAAAGAATTACATTACTGCATAGCATGCCTCTCTCTCTCTTCTTGTAGAAACTATCAGTCTTCATCACATGTAAGTGGTTTTAAAAAAATGTATCAATGTTTCTAATATTTATTATGAATATGGCTGTAATACTGTATGCCAAAAAACTTTACAGTTCTTCATTCATCAGTATATAAGCTAAGCTACCATAAAGCAATCATATTGCTGCTTACTTTTATCAATGCATGAATCATTATATCTGTAAATGTGAATTTCTTTTTCCTATTAATTTTTTATGTTAGTATTACATATAACATTCACAGTGTTTCGTGTCACATAAGACAATATTGACATGGGTACTGACAGACAATTCATCTTGTAAACAGATGATGTAAACTTCTGGTATAAATAAATACAGTACAGTATCATCAATATATTTTCATTTCCTTATACTTTTCTTAATATTTTTTCTAGTTTACTTTATATAGGAATACAGTAGGTAACATATATGATTTATAAAATATGTGTTAATCAACTGTTTATGTTATCAGTAAGGCTTCCAGGCAGCTGTGGGCTATTAGTAAAGTTTTGGGGGAGTCAAAAGTTATATATATATATATATTTTTTTTTGACTTTGGCAAGAGGGGTTGGTGCCTCAGACCCTTGCATTATTCGGGGGTTCGTGGTACATCTTCCTGTAATTGCAGTTACTTTTCCACATGTCATCTCTCTGCTCCTAGAGGGAAAGTTCTTTAAAGGCAGGAGATAAGTTAGCTTCATCACTGTGCTCTTAAAAGCCATAGCACAATGCCACTTGCATAATAGTTAATCATTGTATGGAACACTGCCTACTTTACTACATTGCTATTTACTGGAAGCCTCTGCACATGAAAACCAGAATTCCAAAAGTGACTGTCATAAAAATGAGTAATGGAAAGAGGAGTAAAGGCCAAAAACCTGATGCTTTATGAATTTATTCTATTTTACAACCCTGAGCTATTTAGTAACCCTAGAAAATAGGGTTTCTATTTTGTGAAACCCTGAGCTTCCAAGAATGTATGGTAAAATCAATATTCAGAAATATAAATCTATGTGTATAAGAGAAAAACAGGTTTATTGTTTCCATTTCAAATCAGCAGAATAACAGTGTTTGGAAGAGATGCAAAAAAAAAAAAAAAAGAAGAAGAGGAGAGAGCAAAACTTTAAAGGTAAATCTCTGTCACTGGAAAAAGCATTTTCTGAATGAGAATAAACATTTTCACAAATGACAGGAATGACAATTAGCCTCGTGTGTTTAGAAGAGGCCAAGCATTTGGTTTTTTTTTTTTTCTTTAATATGCATCAGTTCTTCTATTGGACTCTAAAGCTATAACTTTTGATTTCTTAATAATATTTCATAATTACTTAATTATAACTGTATTTGAATTGCAACAAAAACACTTACTTTGAGAGCCAGAACTCAGCTGTACTTGTGCAGATGATTGCTCTGGTCTTGACGATGGTTTTGGAGGCAATTTAGCCTGGGAAGAGCAGGAAAAATGCACATGATTTTAAAACTGTTTTTACTTAGGAGCATATGTACCGCCCCCGCCAGTGCATGTACATGCGAACGCTAGCCCCTGCACTCATTAGCAGAGCACACACGCTGCTCCCGGCCACCCCTGGTTGAACTGGACAACAGGCGGGTGACTGCAGGGGACGCGCTTCTGCAGCCAGAAGCATCCCTCCTCCCGGCCCCGCCACTGCGCAGGAGGAGACAGTGATGAGCCGAGAGGAGCTATGAACCCAGCGCAGAAGGCTCTCCGCGCATCAAGGCACCAGGCCGGCAGCGGTTATTAGTATTATTAATTAGTATTATAAAGGTCTATCCTCGCAGAAAGGCAATCAAAGAAAACTGCATTTCTTCCTGAAATTTGTATAGATGATTGTCAAGGTTTTATGACATTTTCCACAAGAACTGTATGCAAATGAAATTACAAGGGAGGTTTCGTAGGGTGTTTAGAATCGGATATGAAGGATGTGTGTGTTAGTTGCTCAGTCCCATCTGACTCTTTGTGACCCAATGGACTGGCCCACCAGGCTCCTCCGTCCAAGGAAATGTCCAGGCGAGAATACTGGAGGGGTAGCCATGCCCTCCTCCAGGGGGTCTTCCCTGGGTCAAGATGGAACCCAGGCCCACCGCACTGCAGGCGGATTATGGACTGAGCCACCCGGGAAGCCAATATCAAAGACAGAATAGTCTATATGAAGAAATTCTCTGAAGCTACTAAGAAAAATAGAGAAACCCAGCACCACCGAAGCCTTCTTCTGCTCCCGGGCGGCTCTTCTGGCGTTGACTCGTTGTCCTTCGATTTCATACTTCTCAGTAAAGGAATCCAGAACTTCATACAGGTCTTCTGCTTGAGCAGGCCGTGTTATATCGCCAAATAAAATGTCATAGGCTCGAATGTCTTGACAATAAAATCTAACAGGAAACATATGAAGAACCCTTATTTTGCAGACATAGATTTTTTTCTCCCACCAGGCTCCCCCATCCCTGGGATTCTCCAGGCAAGAATACTGGAGTGGGTTGCCATTTCCTTCTCCACTCCAGTATTCTTGCCTAGCTTTTCTAGAGGTGAATGCAGGACACACACCCATGTATGTTGGGGTGCTTCACTTGCCTACTGCACTTTACAGAAACCACTCTTCAAACACTAACTACCCATGTTAGGGCCCAAATTCATCCCTCTAAGCTCACCTCTAGAGGCACTGCCATAAGTGGTCTGATATTTATGTCCTTTTCCCAATAATATAAAAGCACTTCACATACACATACATTTATACATAAAAACATATATATATATCATTCATATATAAACATATATATACACATATATTAAACACTTATGGACATGTACCTACAAGCACATACATTTTTTACAGGTTTTTGCTTTACAAGTTTCTTATAAAAATGGTGCCAACCTATAGTTCCCTAAAATGTTTATTTGTAACAAAATTATCTAAGGATTTGCCTTACATGTTTGGAAGCCCTGCAGTTGATTAAAAAGTATATTTGTTTTAGTTTATCCAGGAATTAGGTGAACTTTTGTGGGAAAATCTTCCAAAGGCCTAGAATCACACATTTCTAAAAGCATTCTTCACTTAATTTTCTCAAATTAATAAAACCAGAATTAAAAACATTTCTCTTGACTTTACAAGTTAGAGAGTTCTGCAAGCCTTGCTTTCCCCATTCCTCCCATTTTCTGGTTGTTGAGGTCTGCACTGAACATTACTGAACGAGTGTGGGATTCCAGGTGGAAAAGCACCACAGACGTGGCTCCTGCCTTCTCTCTGTCAGCCGTGAGCAGCAGGCGTTCATCTGCCGCCAGCAGGGCCAGGTCTGTCAGGGTCACTGTTGTGGGATTCCTGCCGTTTCCACAAGAAGTCCTCTCAGTCCTAGCTTTTTACCTTTTCCTGGGCAATTAGACACATTTTAGTGGAAATTTGGAAGCGCAGTTTTGGGAACTATTAGCTAGATGCCAGCTTAAAGAGGAAGTTCCTTGTTCCCTGTTAGGATACTTCCAATCTTGTATTTTTTTAGATCAAAACTGGTCTGTGAGTTATGGAAGAAAGACAAAGGCTGAGTATACCCATCGGGAGCCTCTTACAGTGATGAGCGCTGCGCTTTTATTACGCTGGTACGAGAGTAACCGTGGTTTCAGACCATGAATTTTAAATCATTATGGTAGTCGTAGTAGTAGTTGCTCAGTCGTGTCCAACTCTTTGCGACCCCATGGACCCCGCCAGTCTCTTCTGTCCATGGGATTTTCCAGGCAAGAATACTGGAGTGGATTGCCATTCCCTTCTCCAGAGGATCTTCCTGATCCAGGAATCGAACCGTGGTCTCCTGCATTGCAGGAGACCTCTTAACCCTTTGAGCTACAGGGAAGACCTTAAATCATTATAAATCATTATACCTAGGTTCAAAAGCATCTTTATTATATAGGAACCATTACAATCAACACATTTTTGCCAACAAAAACTAAGTGCTTATTCCTGCAGTGTAAACTCCGTGCTTCAGGACTCAGTGAGTTCCTGGAAAGTGTTTTCTGCCTCCCGCTGGTTGTGGGAGAATTCTGCCTGCAGAAAGCTGTTGAGATGCTTGAAGAGTGGAAGTCAGCTGACGAGAGATCGGGTGAGTACGGTGGATGAAGCAAAACTCTGCGGCCCTATTTGTTCACCTTCTGAAGCGGCAGTTGTGTGACAGGCGGCAGGCGTTATCACGCAGAAGAATTCGGCTCATTCTGATGACCAATGGCAGCTGCAGGTACTGCAGGTTTTGAAGCATCGCTTCAATTTGCTGAGCATACTTCTCAGAGGTAATGGTTTTGCCAGGATTCAGAAAGCTGTAGTGGATAAGATCAGCAGCAGACCACCAAGCAGTGGCCATGATCTTTTTTGGTGCAAGTTTGGCTTTGGGAAGTGCTTTGGAGCTTCTTCTCAGTCCAACAACTGAGCTGGTCATCACCAGTTGTTGAATAAAATCCTCCTTTCATCACATGTCACAATCCAATCAAGAAATGGTTCACTACTGTTGTTTAGAATAAGAGAAGACTACACTTCAAAACGATTCTTCTGATTTTTGGTCAGCTCATGAAGCACCCTGGAGAAGGCAATGGCACCCCACTCCAGTACTCTTGCCTGGAAAATCCCATGGACGGAGGAGCCTAGTAGGCTGCAGTCCATGGGGTCAAGAAGAGTTGGACACAACCGAGTGACTTCACTTTCACACATTGGAGAAGGAAATGGCAACCCACTCCAGTGTTCTCACCTGGAGAATCCCAGGGACGGTAGAGCCTGGTGGGCTGCCATCTATGGGGTCCCACAGAGTCGGACACGACTGAAGCGACTTAGCAGCAGCAGCAGCATGAAGCACCCACTTATTGAGCTTTTTCACCTTTCCAATTTGCTTCAAATGCAGAAGGACTGTAGAATGGTCAACATTGAATTCTTTGGCAATTTGTCATGTAGTTGTAAAAGGATTAGATTCATTGATGGCTCCCAATTGATTGTTGTCAACTTCTGATGGCCCACGACTACGCTCCTCACCTTCAAAGCTCTCGTCTCCCTGCAAAACTTCCTGAACCACCACTGCACTGCAGGTTCATTAGCAGTTCCTGGACCAAGC
Source organism: Bos indicus (assembly GCF_029378745.1). Lineage (NCBI taxonomy): Eukaryota > Metazoa > Chordata > Mammalia > Artiodactyla > Bovidae > Bos > Bos indicus. The sequence continues at coordinate 112,708,567 of NC_091767.1, read as the reverse complement.
GCACTGTTGGTACTGCAAGTGGTCTCTGCTACTTCACGACCCATTTTGAACTCGAATAAAAAAATCACTCGAATTTGCTTTGTGTCTAAACATCATTTCCCTTATCTAAAATAAATATAAAATAAACAGCAAGTAATAAGTCATTAGCAAAAAACATAAAGGGAGAAATGAGCATTAAAATTAAGTATAACATAACCATATTTATTTAAGAATGGATTCCAATATCAAATGACAAAGTTCAACAATGTAAAACTGCTACTACTTTCACACCAACCTAATACGTTATGAGGACAGCTTCTTTCCTTCTACCTCATGAACCCGCCTCTGCCAGCTTCACATTTTTCTTCTGCAGCTTCCACGCCTCTCACCACCTTCACAGAGTTGAAGAGAATTAGGGCCTTGCTCTGGATGATGCTTTGGCTGAAGGCAATGTTGTGCTTGCTTTGGATCTTCAATCCAAATCATTAAAACTGTCTGTATCAGTGATAAGGCTGTTTTGCTTTCCTATCGCTCATGCTTTCACTGGTGTGGCACGTGCCACTTCCTTCGGGAACTTCTCCTTTGCAGTCACAGCTTGGCTGACTATTCGGCACCAGAGGCCTAGCTCTCGGCCTGTCTCAGCTTTGACGTGCCTTCCTCATTAAGCTCGGGCGTTTTCAGCTCTTGGTTTAAACTAAGAGATGTGCAGCTCTTCACTTGAACATTTGGAGGTCCTTGTTAATTTCAATGTATTGTATCTAAGGGAACCGGGAGGCCTGAGGAGAGGGACAGAGCCTCGGGGAGGGGCGGTCAGAACACAGACAGGCTGACTGACTAGGTTCTCCCCTGACAGGGCGCAGCGCCCGATGTCCCAAACAACCACAACCGCAACATCCAAGGTCACAGATCGCAGACCACCGGAGCTGATGTACTAATGAAAAAGCTTGAAATCCTGTAGGAATTACCAAAACGTGACACAGAGACGCAAAGTGAGCAGGTGCTGTTGGAAACTCGGTGCCAGCAGACTTGCCGTACGAAGGTGCTCTGTACACTCCTAAGAACCATATGAATCTGCAAAGCCTCATTTTCTTCAGATCAATTAAAATCATTTGCCTTAGACTTACTTTCGGTTAGTTTCCTTCCTCTCAATCAAACAGCTGCCTTCTAAAGATATGCCGGCAAAGAGGCCTCTTGACTTGCAGTAAGTAAAGACGGCAGCTGAGCTTCTTAGGGAGACATTTCCTTCTAAATTCCTGCAAAACAGCATCCCAGAACTGTGAGCATCTTCACCTAAAGATGGCTGTCTGACGGGCACTAACTTCCAACCCAAAAGAAGGGTCTCGCCCTAACCTACTTCTCGCCCTATGCCTACTTTATGTTTATATATTTCACTTCCTGCTGGCCTAAGCTAGGTGTGTTGAAGGTGCTTCAGAGGAAAGGACAGTTCACAGCACGACATAGTAGGCAAGATGGTTGAAGGACAAGGTGATACACAGGAAGAACACATGTTGAGCTGAGATTTTCCAACTTTGTCTTCTTTTACCAAAACAGGGAAGTGCATCTCAAGAGTAAAAGACTGTGGTTCTTTTTACTGTGAGTATTTTCATAGAACTCAGAAACATTTTTAAATGATTTTACTGACTTCTACAAACAGTCTGAGTTTAAAATATTTAATTGCTCAATTAACTCAAGATTAGTTATTCATTAATAGAGAAGGGAAAACCACAGTATTATAAACATCACTCAGTAAAACACTTCCACTTCAGTTTTTCACAATGTAGTTTGGAAAAATGCTTTTCTTTTTTTTTCCTGAATCAATTTCTCAGTTAATTAAAACTGACTTGACCTGGCTCCTTCAAAGCATATATATAAATTTTATGTTAATCCTGCATTGCTGAAAATTGAGTTTCTTTTTACATGTGTTAGTTTCAGATTTTCTCATTTTATTACACTGGCTGTGCTTGGTAAGTTTCTTATTTGTAAGCAACCTCAAACCCTCTCTGCATGTGTGTGTGCTTAGTCATGTCCGACTCTTTGGATCCCATGGACTGTAGCCCGCCAGTCTCCTCTGTCCACGGGATTCCCAGGCAAGAATACTGGAGTGGGAGGCCACTTCCTCCTTCAGGGGACCTTCCTTATTCAGGGATCCTTGTCTCTCTGTCTCCTGCATTGGCAGGTGGATTCTCTACCACTGCTCCACCTGGGAAAATCCCCTGGGACATGTGTAAATCATAAATTTCTGTCATTCTAATTCAATTTTCTCTTAATGCAAAACAATATGGCTTTTAAAGTTTTTACTGTCCATAGCTGCTCAGAAAGGGTTGCGAGCACTCACCTTCCCAAGGGCCCCACGGCCACTGTGAGGTTCCCGCCAAGTGTTAGGTTACCACCTTTTGCAAAAGCTTCTACTGCTCTGTCATAGTTCAAAATTATTACCAAGTCCGATACCTGAAAAGTAGAGCCATGTATTTTAAAATAATCCCGCCTGTACATCATTTAAAATATGTTTATTACAACTCAAACATGCAGTATGTAATGCAGCAAGAATTTCAATGTGGTCAAAGGAAGAGCACGGAAACAGAGTCACGCTTTACTTTCAGCTGAGGACTTAAGCAGCCCCCTTCCCCCAGGTAAAGAGCGGGGCCGGGCACCCACCGGGGGGCCCCAGGGGCCGCTCCAGCTTCTCCACAGCCTCGTGGGTGAGTGAGGCCGGGTGGGCTGTCCTAGTGACCGGCTCACACTCAGGTAGGTGTGAAAGGTCAAAGGACTTTCTCAAACTAAACACTCGGCGAAGGCTGAGCCGGAGAATGGGAGTGAGGAGCAGGCCGGAAGGTCGGGGGTCTGAGGTCTGGATCCCACCCACAACCCCACCCCACCCCGCACAGACCTGCAAGATGTCAGGAGGAAGACTTGTTGCCACTAGCTGTGCCTATCACCACGTTAGTCTCCAAGTACAACACAAGGGAAGCTGGAGGGAGAACACGCCCTGGGGGGTGTATTCTTCAGACTCTGGGGCAGGACCGCCAGGAGGGCTGACAGGGTCCCAGGGCCGTTGCGGGTACCTTTGGCCTTTTCATACTTAAAGTCCACAAGAGGACCCACCCCCTGAGCTACGTGCCTAGAAAACAGGTCAAGTGCCCAGAAAGCAGAAGGCAGGAGGGCTTAGCTGGATATCTGGGCTCAAAATGAAAACCATCTGGGTGATAACTCCTCTTATGCCCCCTGCACACTGTATGTATGTGTGCGTGTTAGTCGCTCACTTGTCCGACTCTTTGCGACCCCCTGGACTGTAGCCTGCCAGGTTCCTTCGTCCGTGGAATTCTCCAGGCAGGAATACTGGAGTGGGTTGCCATTTCCTTCTCCAGCACATTGCATGACCTTGGGCAAATTGAGCAGTTCAGAGCCTCAGTCTCCTTCTCTGTAAAATGGGTATAATAGTAGTTCCCACATTTATAAGTACATGCATTGGAGAAGGAAATGGCAACCCACTCCAGTGTTCTTGCCTGGAGAATCCCAGGGACGGAGGAGCGTGGTGGGCTTCCGTCTATGGGGTCGAACAGAGTCGGACACGACTGAAGCGACTTGCAGCAGCAGCAGTACTCACATAGGCATGTGCATTGTTGTTGTTCAGCCACTAAATTGTGTCCGACTCTTGGCGACCACATGGACTGCAGCATGCTAGGCTCCCCTGCCCTCCACCGTCTCCCTGCTGCTGCTGCTAAGTCGCTTCAGTCGTGTCTGACTCTGTGCGACCCCACAGACGGCAGCCCACCAGGCTTCCCCGTCCCTGGGATTCTCCAGGCGAGAACACTGGAGTGGGTTGCCATTTCCTTCTCCAATGCATGAAAGTGAAAAGTCAAAGTGAAGTTGTTCAGTCGTGTCTGACTCTTTGCAACCCCATGGACTGCAGCCTACCAGGCTCCTCCGTCCATGGGATTTTCTAGGCAAAAGTACTGGAGTGGGGTGCCATTGCCTTCTCCGTCTGTCTCCCTGAGTTTGCTCAAATTTATGTCCACTGAATCGGTGATGCTGTTTAACCATCTCATCCTCTGCCACCCCCTTCTCCTTTTGCCTTCAGTCTTTCCCAGCATCAGAGTCATTTCCACTGAGTTGGCTTTTTTGCATGTATATATGTGCATGCATAGACACAGTTGTTTGAAAGATGAATTAAAATAATTTGTAAAGCCTGGCATATTCACTACATCTCAATAAAATATGCAAAGGCCAAGCAGATTAATGCTTAAAAGATGAGTTCATTTATATTGTTCTTTACACTTTTCAAGTAGATGTCTTCATCTGACAGAAGAATCCAATTATTATCAAATGTGATTGCACTTGGAAGGGCCTAGTAGAATTCCTGATACAGTTTAATTTGAATCACTTCATGAAAAAGTACACTCAGGTCTGAAGGACAGAGTAAATATGCCAGCTAACTGACCCATGCAAAACATACCGCTGACTCATATCAATTGTTATTTCTACTTTATACAAGAACAATTCTGAGGATCATGGTGTTTAATGATATAGAATTATTTAGCATTTCTCATGCAAAGTTAAGCAATTTTGCCAATGATTGTATCACCAAATCGTACATACTTTTTAAGATGACATACATGAAATTACTTTGCAGAGTGCTTAGTGTATGCACACTTCGCACTACGTCTCCAGTCATGACATTGTAGGTGCTCTAGTGATTATGTCTCCTTCTGCTTGGTACACCTTAGTAAAGTAAGGCACAACTCTGAGTCAATAAAGAAGATAAATTAATCCTTTATGTCCAATCTCAATTCAGTTCTCCTGGAATAAGAGTAAGATAATCCTGTGTTCTTCGGTGACACGACCAGTTAGACAGAGAGCCCGCTCCAAAGCCCCACAGTTTGAAGAGCAGCAGCAGTGTCAATGGCTCTCCACTTATTTCCACAGCTTAGAATGAAAAGCAGGACGGGTTTCCTGAAAGAAAACCGGAGCAGTGGCGCTCATAAGCCATATAAGACCGACAGCTGAGAATCTGACAAGGGCTTCCTAAGAAGTTTGAATTAAGATACAATAAACTTGTAAATAAAATGAAAGTTTTATAATTAAATCCAATTCTTAAACAAGAATTTTAAAAAATCACTATCATGCAGGAAAAGCTAGGGAAAAGTGTTCTCAGGAGCCACTGGCCACAGCTCCCCGACCCCCTGCCCCACACACCCTGCCCTCTGCCCTCAGTCGTTTACCCACCGAGGACCTGAGTCCCTGACACTGCGGTCCTGTGATGAAGCCCCACATCCAGGCAACCTGGTGAGAAAGCCCAGGGCTCCTCCTGTGGTTCTGGTGAGACCTGCCCCCACCTCCTCCACCCTCTGCAGAAGCTCAGATGGTCTTTTTTTCCATCTCTCCAGCCATTCTGCTCGGGAGTCTGCCCCACTCCCCTGGAAAGCCTTCTCTTGTGGGTGACAAGCTTCACACTCTCACTCAGGGGCATCGTCAGCCTCAACATCCAAGCCAAACTTGAGAGGCTCCCAGCGCCTCTCACTCCTCACACCAACAGATCCTCTCCTGCACAGCAACCTTAGGGGACTTAGACACTGAACTCTGATCTCTAACAGTAGCTTCTCAGCTTAAGCCTAGATCTAGCCTTTCTCATTATTAAAGTAAAAGAGTTCATCCAAATTCTCCTGGAAAAGACTGAGCCATTTTTCTCGCATTACAGTCTGGGGCGAGGCTGATCAGACTCCATGGCCCAGTGTGGATTCTGGGTTTGGTGAACGACAAACAATGGGATAATCCGCAGTACTGGGGTTTTCAGAGCTTTGCCCTCTGCTATAATTGTCCTGGAAAGAAAATATTAGTAGCATTTAAACTAGATCTTAGCATTATCTTTCCTGACTCCACTTTTAAAACTTTTGTTTGTTGTTGCTGTGTTTGGTGGGTTGTGTAAGCTCTACAGCCTTGGGAATTCTCAGCAGTTGTCTCCAGTGGCCCAGTGCCAGACTGAATATCTAACTAATGTCCAAGCTAATAAAGGCCAACAAATCCTGCCAAAACACGACAGTCCTATGAAGGACTTCACAGCTTCAGCCTGGCCTAGATTCCAAAGCAGAGGTAAATCTAGACTTCCTGGTGGTCAAATCCACATTTCCACATGTATGGAAGGGGTCACCACCTGTGGGAGGCAGCATGGAGGGCGGAAACTCACTGGGGTCCAGGGCTCAGGAGAGGGGTCTGGTCACACGAAGGGGCAGCACCGGCTCCTCCAGCCCTGCACCCAGCACTCAGCCACGTTCACACTGACAGGTGGTGACAGCCGCCATCCCCAGACACCAGCTGGGTTCGCTTCTGTTGTAGGACTCGCCTCCTCTCCCTGTCATCAGACCATGGTGAGTTTACCAGGGATGACAGCCTTGCCCAGACGCTTCCCCTTCTCCGTCTGCTTCCCTGGGCCCCTTACAGTACCCCCAAGAACACTTGCTCAGTAAATCACCTGTGCCCCGAGTCTTGTCTCAAGCTCTGTCTCCAGGGAAACCAATCAGAGACAACCACACACCACCTCTGCATGGTGCTGAGCATCTCTCGGTACTGAAATACCCTCACGCACCCTGCCTACCTCGCATGTGCCCTCAAATCCACAGCGTATTACAGGGTCGGCAGTTACAGGCAAGACCAGATGGGGCACCGGAAGCAGCCCTTGAACCAAGCACACAGGGCTCGATGTCTCTGAGCCTCCCTCTCCTTGCCTGTGAAAGGCAGCCAGACGAGATGTCTCATGAGGGAACCAGGACCCAGGGTTGCAGACAACTCATAACTGTGTTTGGGGCCAGAGGCCTCCCTCTGAATAACCAGCCTGTCACTCTCTGGCTGTGGAGGGGTCATGTAACTCAGTTATCTACACAATGACATCCTTCATGACATGGTGTGGAAATGATTCTGTAAGAAGATATGTGAGCGTTTTATGAGACTATTAACCATTATTGCTAACTATTCCATTCTAAAACAGAATGGCAGATAATTAAAGTATTCAACAAATAGTTGATACTCTGAACCACTAACCCCAGTGCTTTAAAGAAACAGACTTATTTTGTGTGTCTACTTGTGGCTGATACTTGGTCAGTCTAAGGACATAGGTACGAAGGACTCACAATTCAGATAAGGGCCAGACAAGAAACTCTCCAGGCTGGAGTGTGTGTCAAGCACTCCATCTCATTAACAGCAAGTGTCTGGCGGAAGAAGAACACCAGAGAGAGGACCAGGAAGCCCAGGGGGCTGCAGACTCTGGGGCGTGGGTCTTCAGCACCATTGGCCATGGCTCTGCTGCATTTCACTGGGACCAGAGCTGGGCTAACAAGAGCATCCAGGAGCAGAAGCTCTGTGGGCTCGTGGCCAACAACCCACCAGCTTCCTCACTCATCCTGGTTCAGGGGTGTGCCCAGAAGGGAAACACACTCCCGTCCAGGTCTGAGATGCTTCCTGGGGGACCAGCTCGGCCTCTTCCTAGCACTGAAAAGTGACTGATGACTCTAACCTTACAGCTGTGCTTGGGGAAGCAAAGCCGGGTCATATTCAAGAGGCACAAACTCCTAGGACAGTCTGATCTCTACTTGAAGTGGATATTTTTCAAAGTTAATATGTATTTTCCATGTACAGTATTTAAATAGAATTCTAGAGTTAATTTCTATACAGACACAAGGGTAAGTTGTGTTCAAAGTTTCCACAGTTCAGTCTCTCAGTTGTGTCCAACTCTTTGTGACCCCATGGACTGCAGAACAAAAGGCTTCCCTGTCCATCACCAACTCCTGAAGCTTGCTCAAACTCATGTCCATTGAGTCGGTGATGCCATCAAACCATCGCATCCTCTGTTGTCCCCTTCTCCTCCTGCCCTCAGTCTTTCCCAGCATCAGGGTCTTTTCAAATGAGTCAGCTCTTCCCATCAGGTGGCCAAAGTATTGGAACTTCAGCTTCAGCATCAGTCTTTCCAATGAATATTCAGGACTGATTTCCTTTAGGATTGACTGGTTTGATCTCCTTGCAGTCCAAGGGAGTCTCAACACCACAGTTCAAAAGCATCAATTCTTCAGTGTTCAGCTTTCATTATAGTCCAGCTCTCACATCAATACATGACGACTGGAAAAACCATAGCTTTGACTAGATGAACCTTTGTCAGCAAAGCAACGTCTCTGCTTTTTGGTCATAACTTTTCTTCCAAGGAACAAGCGTCTTTTAATTTCATGGCTGCAGTCACCATCTGTAGTGATTTTGGAGCCCAAGAAAATAAAGTCTCTCACTGGTTCCATTGTTTCCCCATCTGTTTGCCATTAAGTGATGGGACCAGATGCCATGATCTTTGTTTTCTGAATGTTGAGTTTTAAGCCAACTTTTTCACTCTCCTCTTTCACTTTCATCAAGAGGCTCTTTAGTTCTTCACTTTCTGCCATAACGGTGGTATCATCTGCATATCTGAGGTTACTGATATTTCTCTCGGCAATCTTGATTCCAGTTTGTGCTTCATCCAGCCTGGCATTTCGCATGATGTACTCTGCATATATGTTAAATAAGCAGGATGACAATATACAGCTTTGATGTACTCATTTCCCGATTTGGAGCCAGTCTATTGTTCTATGTCCAGCTCTAACTGTTGCTTCGTGACCTGCATACAGATTTCCCAGTAGGCAGGTCAGGTCGTCTGGTATTCCCATCTCTTTAAGAATTTTCCACAGTTTGTTGTGATGCACACAGTCAAAGGCTTTGGTGTCATCAATAAAGCAGAAGTAGATGTTTTTTAGGAACTCTCTTGTTTTTTTGATGATCCAGTGGATGTTGGCAATTTGATCTCTGGTTCCTCTGTATAGTCGATGGAATTCTCCAGGCCAGAATACTGGAGTGGGTAGCCATCCCCTTCTCCAGGGGATCTTCCCAACCTAGGGATTGAAGCCAGGTCTCCTGCATTACAGGCAGATTCTTTACCATCTGAGCCACCAGGGAAGCCCCAAATTTCCCAAAGATAGCAAATATAAGTAAATGTTATTTGAGATGGAGCCCCAAAATCTGGGGTCAGAGGGCAGTGACAACAGGGACATTCGGGTACAGTGCCAGGAGGTGTGAGCAGGGGTGCACGACAGATGCTGAAAACACACTTTGCGTACGAGCACCGCGTTGCTGAAGGCTATGACTTCACTGAAAGGGCTTCCCTGATGGCTCAGATGGTAAAGCGTCTGCCTGCAATGCTAGAGACCTGGGTTCATTGAATATACAACAAAAAAGCAGTCGTAATAGCAAAACTAAAATATGTTCCTCTTTTTATGATACAGATTTATGCAGCAGCAAGTAAAGGTCAAATAAAAATGAAAAAACAAAAACAAAACAGAAGTGGAAATAATTCCTCGTGTGTGGGTTCTAAGTCGCTTCAGTCATGTTCGACACTTTGTGACTCCATGGACTACAGCCTGCCAGGTCCTCTCTCCACGGGATTCTCCAGGCAAGAACGCTGGAGCAGGCTGTCATTTCCTTCTCAGGAGATCTTCCTGACCCAGGGACTGAGCCCGCGCCTCTTATGTGTAACCAGTACTGGAGGCAGGCTCTTCACCAGCACCACCTGGGAAGCCCAGGGGCAGAAGAGCAAATGCATAAAAGCAGAGCTTAGAAAGACACTGGCTGCAATCTGGGAAGAAAAGGATTCGGGAACATTAGGAGCTGTGATTTACCATCACTAGCAGTAAAACAACAGATGAAAGGTTAACATCATGCAGATGCTTGCTGACGGAGAGACCTCTGAAAAGGCGTGTGTACTGCTGTAATTTCTAGTCCATTTGACAGAAACCATAATTAGAGCAAAGTTACAAAATGAAATAATACAAAGACAATTCGTACTTTAAAAATTTGAAGTAATTTGAACATTAGTAGTAACACAAACTGGATTTTGCCACAATGATGATACATAACGTTAAGCTGTTTGCACCCACGACTGCAATCAGAAGCCAGAAGCTGCCAATTAAATTTTGTCAGATCTGAGAATAACTGCTCTTCAGATGTGCTAAAGATGGGAACACATGAGATGGTAAATGGAAGAAACGCTGCAGCCAAGGAAAGAAAAAGAGACAAATGATAAACATTACATAGTTTTAGGCAGAGATTCAAGAAAATAAAGGGGAACAATTGCGGCAGGTGGTAAAACAAGAACAGCAGGAAATCTCAAACCCCTCATCTTTCACGTATCAGCTGCTTCTAGAGACTAAGGCAACTGTACATACATACAGCACTCACTCACCTCTATTCCTAGTTCAAATCCGCCACCAAGCCCAGCTATCCCGATGGCTGAAGGCGCAGACCATTCTAATAGAAATAAACAAGCAATTACTCTAACAATAAAACTCCTTGGCATATAAATATAGAGAGGAAAAATGCTAAAATGTGAATGAACAGGATTTATTTTTAAAATAATGAGACTTTGGCATTTTTGCCTATGTTTTTAAATGTTCTTTAATAAACATATATAATTTTTTAAGTTAAAAATGTTTGAAAGGTGTTAGATATGTATTATGAGCCTCATAGACTTACAAGTCTATGTTTTCCAATCTTTCCCTATAAATATGCATAATACCAAACTACTGAATTCTCACTGATTAACTATACATAGCATTTGATAGTTTCATCACTATTTATAATGTTTTGCAAAATAACTGAACTGGAATTCTAGTCTTTAGTTAGAACTTTATCATAGATATGAGAGCAAAAGGATTCAAAACAGTGTTATAATCACTTCTAAGGGTAACATAATACTAAACTGTTTCTACTGTAAGTCTCTGAGGGCAAAAACCGGTTTTGACACCCTTTGTGCCTAGTAGAAGTACAATAAACAGATAATCAATTCAAGATTAAGAAAATTCTAACAAGATACATAACCTGACATTTGGAAGCTCAGTAAAATAACTCCATTTGCCATGATATGGTCCATTTCAGGACTATTTGTGCATATTTCCTGATGTAGACACAATTATGTTAGACAAGTCTAGAGAAAAGTAACCGGGGGGATGGGGGTGATCTTGCTGGAGCACTTCAGGAAGACGCTCGATAGCATCCTTGCTGTCAGATACCTCAGATGACAGGCTGGTGCCTGAATGCATCCAGAACTCATCTGTCTGGGCTTAGGGGGGGGTTGACTATAGAAATTAATGTCTTGTAACCCCAAAGTTGTTTTCCACTTCCTCTGTTAGGGACTGTCCCTGTTTAAAGACCACCCACCTGGCCAGGATCCAGGGATATGCTTGCCTACTGGCTGGCTTTTGAAATACTCTCTGCGGAGTGACCATCAGCTAATTGGGAAGATGGGAGAGAGAAACTTGGGTACTTAAACTAGTGGGTGGGTCCCCCTGAGGTTCTGAGAGGAGCCCCAGGGTGGATAGCTCCTCCCCTTTTCTGACAGGCACCTGTCCACCACAGCGCTGACCTGCAGGGCAAGATGGGGGAGTTCTTGCAAACCTGGAGCCTAACAGTGGACTCAATTTGAATGTGCCTACTTGTCTGGTTGTACTGCTGAGAATCTGCCTATGAAAATTTGGGTAACGCGTGTCCTCCTGAGAAAAAGAGAATTTTGTCATTTTGTTTTCATAGGAAGTCTGGAGCTATGAAATCTGAAGTACAAACTCAGGGGCAAACTCTCATTTACCGTGGGGACACTTCACAGGGGATAGTAAGTCCCACTGACACATGTTCCAGAGCTGTGCACCCCACAAATGCCCAGATTTATCTACTGCAAGTGGATGGCCCATGTTCTCTCAGCAGAAAATTAAATTACTGACACTAAAAAGAGCTATGAACAGAAGTGAAGTGAAAGTCGCTCAGTTGTGTCCAACTCTTTGCGACCCCGTGGACTATATAGTCCATGGAATTCTCCAGGCCAGAATTCTAGAGTGGGTAACCTTTCCCTTCTCCAGGGGATCTTCCCAACCCAGGGATCAAACCCAGGCCTCCCACACTGCAGGGGGATTCTTTACCAGCTGAGCCACAAGGGAAGCCCGACACATTAACACATTAACAGAAAAAAATGTGTTCAATTATATAACTGAACAGCTAATGTTAAATTCATGTAATAAGGCTGTTAGATGGTTATGACACACCTGGTGGTGGTTTAGTCACTAAATCATGTCTGATTCTTGCGGCCCCATGGACTATAGCCTGCCAGGTTTCTCTGTCTGAGGGATTCTCCAGGCAAGAATACTGGAGTTGCCATTTCCTTCTCCAGGGGGTCTTCCCAACCCAGGAATTGAACCCTGGTCCCCTGCACTGCAGGCAGATTCTTTACCAACTGAGTCACGAAGGAAGCCCCTACACACTGCTGCTGCTGCTAAGTCGCTTCAGTCGTGTCCCACTCTGTGCGACCCCATAGACGGCAGCCCACCAGGCTCCCCCGTCCCTGGGATTCTTCAGGCAAGAACACTGGAGTGGGTTGCCATTTCCTTCTCCAATGCATGAAAGGGAAAAGTGAAAGTGAAGTCGCTGAGTCTTGTCCGACTCTTAGTGACCCCATGGACTGCAGCCTACCAGGCTCCTCCATCCATGGGATTTTCCAGGCAAGAGTACTGGAGTGGGGTGCCATTGCCTTCTCCGGCCCCTACACACACCTACACACATTTCAAATATGATAAATGTTGGTTCTTGAGATTCAAGGCAAATGTATTTTGATGTCATGTCTGAAAAATCAGGTATTAGATTTCACACCAGAAAGTAAAGCCAAATTATACTAATCTTGATATGATTCTGCCCTGGGGATGGATATTCTTTAAAATGTTTCCGTTTTTAAGGTCTCCTACAGGAAAAATGGGGGAAAAGCTTACAAATGGTCTTTCACCTTATCAGCTTCCATAAAACATTAGAAAACAGTACCCTGAAGCTGAGGAATAAGAATGCATATTTGACAAGAGAAATATAATGTCAACGTTTAGTATTTGCTCCACGGAAGGACGAGAAAATACGCAAAGGCGGGGGAGCACCTTCTGGTGTTCTGAGAGGCTCCCGGGCTGGCCGGCTAACAGAAAACACCCCGGGAGCCGCCCAAGGGAGGCGGTGCCGGTGGAGCCACAAAGCCTGCCTCCCTCCCTGGGACGCAGCTCACAGCGGAAACGGAACACAAGCGTGGAGGGGGGCTCTCCGCTCCTCCCGGTGAAGAGCCGCTGACTTACTTCCGTCTGGAAGGCGCGCCAGCACGATCCCGCTGCCTCCTCTCGCCGTGACCAGAAAGCCAGCCTTTATCACCGACAGGATCGCGAGGCCCTTGGCTTTGGCGATGACGTGCGCTGCAAAAGATGAGGGCAGGGTGCACCCCGACGGGTCAGACCTGGGCACGGAGCTGTGCTTCCCGGACCCGGGCCCCCCGGTAACTGAGGACAATCCACCCCAGGAGAGCCTGAAGCCTTTGGTGGCCCTAACCCGACAGGAGAGGTGCTCAGAAATTCTGCGATGGCCACAAGAAATGAGAGCCTGGAATGAGACTGTGCTGATGTCTAGCAGCAGGGGAAATAATTTGGAGATTTCAATTAATTTAGAACGTAATGTATAATTTTCAAATTTATTCAAAGAAATTAAGATCTACAGAGTATTAAGGAGAAACTTAAACAGTGACTGATACGCCGTGTGTGTGGCAGAGTGTTTGAGCTTAAAGCCACATCACTGAGCTCACCTGCTAATAATATGAAAATCTGGATTCAAAACCAGAAAAATTTAATGATTTTGCCACTTAAAAAAGGCTTTTAACTTTACAAAATGATTTGATCAGTATTTGAATAACACATAACTACCAAAGCACTGAAAATATAATTCCATTTACAAAATATTGGTTTATTCACATTTCAGGGAAGTTCTTTCCATAAAAGCAAGGTTATTAACATAGGTCCCACTAAACACAGTGTCTCACTATTTGGTGGATTTATTTACACAATAGTACATCTTTCAAATAACAAAGGAAGCCTTAAGACTGAAATTATTCTTGGAACCCAATACTACTTTTAAGGTAGTTTATCATCATTTTAGTCATATATTATTTTGAAGAAGTCAAACCAAATAGTGTACTCAAATACACACAAAAGACTTTGTATGTATCCTTCAGTCCTTAGGAGACACTAAATTTCGAATACAATTATGCATACCATTTCAAAATTTAAATTAACAACAGACCCTCAGAGATGATTCAACCAAAGGCACCAGGAGGGTGACACACAGACTGTCTGCAGCTGCTGGTCCTGAACCAGGGTCAGAAGTAATGCTGTTCAGAGGGCGGCCTGCTGAGGTGCCTGAGCTCCATTTCTAAGGGGTGTAACAAGGCGATGATGACGGACAGCTTCGTTACAGCCAGGAGCCTTGTTTATACAGCACAACCGGCAGGCCATCCTCAACACCGCACAGGCGTTCCCACTGCTTTTACAGTGAGCTCCGCCTCTGTTCAGAAACATTAAATAGAACCAAAGTAGATTTCTTTAATGAACACATTTCAAATGTCAGGTGTGTTTTTAACATCTTATCCACCCAAGTTCAGGGACAGTAAACTACCAACAATTGCTAAATAATTGTCCAGTTAGCTCTTTGTTTGTAACAAGGATGGATCGATTGCAAATTTACTCTCTAAATTCAGTCTCACATCTCAGAGCCCTTACACCAGAAAACTGTGAACTCACAGCCAAGGAGGTCTAAAGGGCTGGGCATTCTGTTTTAAAATGCTTTGAGACTTCATCTCCTGTTCCGTAACAGAGCTCCCGGTTTTAAAGTAAACGTAGGGGCCCTCCCTCCGCGTCCCATGGAAAGGCAAGGCTTGGTCCCCTGGCAGCTGGGCCTTCCTGCCTCCCACCCCCACCCTCCACTCGCAGTCTGTATACCCTGGGAGCAAGCTCTTCTTCCTAAGGCTCCTATGTAAACAGATTTTCATTTTCTGAGTGACAGCCAGTGAAAGGGAGTTGGGTGACCTTTAACTGGAGGCAGAAAAGGCAAGACAGAATTGTGCTGGACAAAATCGTTGAGAAATACCCAGATATTTTTACGGTAGGAAATACACTTTATCTGTAAGTTGGGCTAGCCTGATATGTAGCTGATATATATCAAGAAATGTCTTCTACCTCCTGCTTCAGAACAGAGCTAAGAAAACTCAGATTTTTCTGGTTGGATTTCCTTCAAGTCCTATGCAGTGCTTCTCAAATGCATGTACCTCACTGGAGATCTTGTGAAAAATGCGGATTATGATTCCTTAGGTCTAAGAAGAGCCCGAGGTCCTGCATTTCTAACAAGCTCCCAGGTGATGCCCGAATGTTGTCCAGTCTGCTCTTTGAGTATCAATGCTCTAAAAAGCCCTGTTTTCTTAAGATGAGAGGAGTGGCTAGGCCAAAATAAGAGCAATTAGTATTATTATTATAACAACAAATTAGTAATTTTTAAAAACATTTAAAGACCTGTTAAATAACTTCAGAAAATCTAGCTTAAGAAATTAAACTCCTTTCTTTAATGAAGGATCAAAGTCCTGCACTAAGAGGGAAATTTGCCTTCCCAAGCTAGTTTGCATACGAGTCTCTTAGCATCAGATAAGTATTAGTAGTAAAGAACAGACAGTGGTCCCAAAGGCTTGCCTCTGGACCAGGTCTGGTGTGGCCCGCACGACTACAGGAGAATCACGGAGTCTGATTCAGCAGGTCTGGGGGAGCTTAGGAACTGAGGTTTCGGACCCCAGGAATACAGATTTCTGGTTGTACTGGAAATCAATGATTAGTCTTCTTAAACCACTGTAAGGTATAACTATCTTATCTAGAAAGAAAAAACACAAATTTAAAATTTATTTATGAGATTAGCTAGTGAGTTTGCAAAGCCCTCAGAAACTGAGGACAAGGACCTGTGAGTTTGAGGGAAGTGGCGCTGGCAAAGGACAGGGAATACTCACAAAAGGGGAAGGAGCAGGAAGGCAGGCAGGAGAGGAGGCGGGGCGGGGAAGACAGGCCTAGAGCAGAGAGGCGGTCTGAGGACCTGTGCGCAGTCAAGGGTTGAGAAGATAATTTGGGAAACAGAGCAAATGCAGAAGTGGAAAGTACTCATATTATTCACCTACCAGGGATGATCTTATCAGGTCCATTTCTGGAAGTTATTTCTGTGAATTCTCTTAGAATTTTAGCAGCCTTTTTTGCTTCAGATTTCAAATTGGAAGGTATAGGGTTGTTCACTAAAAGATTAAAAAAGTGATTTTAATGAAAAAATCTACTAAATAGAAGTTAGAAGTTTGTTGTAATTTCATTTTTGTCATACACAATTAAGCATTAACAAACTGTATCCTACCAGACAAAAGAAATAAATTGAAAATCTTTACTTGGTAATCATTTCATCTCTATTTTCCTAATAAATTAAATTCACTCTGAGATTGGGAAACCTTAAACTCTCAAAAATCTTAGAAATTTAAAATCACGGCGATCTAAAAGGATCTTAAAAGGACTTAGCAACTGAATAGCAACAGTTTGGAAGCAACACAGGCTAAGGTGGGTTCTCTCCTGCGCTGCAGCTTCCAGGCAGAAAAGCGGGAAATCTTGGCCTTCATTTCCCTCCCCTCAGGAATCCTAGATCCATTTGCTGACATTCAGTGTAAAAACTGATGCTCTAAACACTTCCCCCAGTTTCGGTTTACACAAATGGCAATTCCAACACCAGCTTCTGCCTTTGAAGCTCTCAGTGCACTTTTAATTTGTTCTTTTATGATGAGTAATATTAATATCCTTCCATTTCTGTCAAGTCCTTTTTAAACTATTTCTTGTCTACTCAGGGAGGGTATTTCTGTTTCCTATTGATTCATATATTAAAGGAATTACCCTTTTTTCTAGAACACACGTTACATTGATTTCCTCTGTCATTTGTCTTTTCAATTTTCTTACAATAGTTTTTCTACTTTTTAAAAAATGAAATCAAATTCATATTCTCTTTTAAGTCTGCTGCTACTACTGTTGGTGCTGCTAAGTCGCTTCAGTCGTGTCCGACTCTGTGCGACCCCATAGACGGCAGCCACCAGGCTCCCCCGTCCCTGGGATTCTCCAGGCAAGAACACTGGAGTGGGTTGCCATTTCCTTCTCCAATGCATGAAAGTGAAAAGTGGAAGTGAAGTCGCTGAGTCTTGTCTGACTCTTAGCGACCCCATGGACTGCAGCCTACCAGGCTCCTCCGTCCATGGGATTTTCCAGGCAAGAGTACTGGAGTGGGGTGCCATTGCTTTCTCCGTTTAAGTCTAACAAGTATTTTTTTTACTAAATAAAGTAGTCCTCAAATTCATTTGGAAAAATAAGCAAGAAAGGCTAGAAGAAAATGTGTGAACCTGGAAAAAGAAGGTGAAAACCTCCATCTAACATATTATAAAGCCTCTATAAGTTACCTCCTGGTGATACAAATATGGACAGAAAAATCAATTTTACAAAATAGAAAATTCAAAAATTGGCCCAAATGTATAAGGGAATTTAATATGTGATGAATACTGCATCTCAAATAAATGTGGAAAAGTTATCTTACACAATAGTCATCCTTTGGGGGAAAAAATCATCCGCAGTGTCACACTACATGAACTCCAAATCTATCAATGATTCAAAATGCCAAAAGTCAAACCATAAAAGAATTAGAATTATGGGAGAATTACTTTTCAAATTCATAGTGTAAAAGGCCCATGAATTTTGAGACAAAAAGTTAAAAAAAAAAAACAACAACAAATTATGGCATAAGTGCATTGTAAAAATAACAGAAAAAGTATAGGTATGCAAATACTGAAGAAAAAAGACACCCCTACCACTGATATGCACCAGTACCGCTGTCTGCATTTAGCATGGCTTCAGTTGGTTCCTACTGTTAAACAAGTCGATTATTTCATTTTTAGTTTTTATTGATACCACTGTTGGATAGTAATTATCTTGAGAGAATCTTAGGAGTTGGAATTAATGACTTAAAAAAAATTTTTAGGCTTTTTTCCATTATGAAGTCGCCTTCTAAAAACACTCTCCAACCTTAGAACCACCAAGTGTTACCATGAGACATGTACTGTCACCAGGGAAGCAGCAGAGGCGAGGTGGGCATGTCAGAACAGGACGGCAAACTTGTGTTTATCCAACACCAGCCAACGTCTCACTCGTCTCATTTTGTTTTGCGTATTTTCTGTTGGTGCTCTCTGCCTATCTTTCTGGTCCTATACTCATTTCTCTATAATTTTCATATTAAAATTTCATGTCGCAAGTTTCCATCTCAGCTTCTTGTTTTTTACACTTTTATGTATAGTTTCTCAGTATTTGTTTTCATTTATGTGGCAATATCTCTCTGGGCTTTTTATCATTATCATCTTTCTATTATTGTGACTAAAAGTCTTACTTTAAGAAAAAAGTT
This sequence comes from Bos indicus, assembly GCF_029378745.1. Taxonomy (NCBI): domain Eukaryota; kingdom Metazoa; phylum Chordata; class Mammalia; order Artiodactyla; family Bovidae; genus Bos; species Bos indicus. The sequence goes on along the minus strand of NC_091767.1, from coordinate 112,690,240 downwards.
ACATGAGTATTATTTCAGATTTTCTTTCAGAGCTTTTATTTTACATTAAATATTTGACGTACTTCAAACTTCGTGTTTGTATAGGATGTGAAGTTAGAACCTAATATTTTAAACATATATGACACAATTTATTGAATAAACCACAGCACTTAATTAACAGTGCTACATTCACAACAAAAGAAAGGAGTATTCATATAAATATATATACTCATGTTTAAAAATATATGACAGAGATGACACAGTAGATTAATAAATTGTTCTGGGACAACTCTGGGTCATTCAAAGGAAAACAAAATAAAATTAGATTACGACATCATATCATACAAAAAATTCAGTGTAACTGAAGGCCTAAATATTAAAAGCATAACTTTGTACTTTTAGAATAAAAAGAATAGGGAGTATCTTTATGATCTGAGGATGGAGGAATGGTATAAACAAGGCACAAAATAAAGGGAAACTACAGATATATTCAACTACATTAAAATGTAAAAAGTTATATATCAACATACATTTAAAAATAAGAATATAAGCCACAGACTGGAATATATTTGTCATAAGTATAAATGACAGAGATTTAAAACCCATAATATATAAAGATATTTTACTTTTTAATACATTTAAATGTATTTACATGTATTATGATTGATATAATTTATGGTTAATTGATTTATTATAATTACAAATCATTGAATTGTTCAATTTGTATCTCTATCATATCCTTAGTATTTTTTCTTTTGGTATTTAAAATTTAGAGCTCTTCAGGTAGACTTTTTTAAGTCCATCTTTGGTTCTGCACATTTTGCTTCTTCAATTTCTCTTTTAAAAAAAAATTTATTGGAATATAGTTGATTTACAATATTGTGTTAGGTTCTTCTGTACAGAAGAGTCACTTACACACATATTTATCTACTTTTTTTTTAACACTCTTTTCCCATATAGGCTATTACAGCATATTAATCAGAGTTCCTGTGCTACACAGTAGGTTCTTATCATCTATTTTATACGTAGTCAAATGTATATGTCAATCCCAATCTCCCAATTCATCCCTCCCTACCCTTTAAGTTCTGGTAAGCATAAGATTGTTTCCTACGTCTGTGACTCTGTTTTATAGAGAAATTCATTTGTACCTTTTTCTTAGATTCCACATATAAGTGGTATCATATGGTATTTGTGTTTGTCTGACTTACTTCACTCAGTGTGGGAATCTCCAGGTCCATCTATGTGGTAGCAAATGACATGATTTCATTCCTTTTTATGGCTGGGTAATGTTCCACTGTATATATGTACCACATCAAGAATATATAAAGATCTTTTAATATCAAAAAATATGAAATTGCTATAGAAAATTAGGCAAAATATTCAACTACTAATCCGCAGAAGAGACCACCATGGCCAATAAATACATGAAAAGTGGATCAAACTCCTAAGAAACCAGGGACGTGCAAAGCCAGACCATAATGCATTATCATTTTTCGTCCTCTAGGTGGACAGCAACGACCAAAGCCTGCAGTGCCCATATGCAGGCCGGGCAGGGGCACGGAGGGAAGCCTGTGGCCTGCTGGTGAGGTCCTGAGGAAGGGCAGCTGCTGTGGGAGCTCTCTGAGGACAGCAGAGATGACCCACCAATTCCACACCTGGATGCACTCACGGAGACACTGGTGGCTGGGCGGGACGGTGGCCCCAAATTCATGTCCGCCGGGTCCTGTGAAAGGGGTCTCACTTGGAAAAAGGGCCTTTGCAGGTGTAACTAAGTTAATCCTCCAGACTCCCCAGGTGGTCCCTAAGTGCAAGATGACTATCCTTAAGCAGACAGAAAGGGTGAGACCTGGAGAGGAGGGGAGGCTGCACTGTGCAGCCGCCAGCCTGGAGCCCGCGGGCTGGGGAGAAGGCGGGCCTTCTGGGGACATGGGGCCCTCCAGGTGCGGCCGCTGACTCCGCACAGGAGGCCTCCCCTGTGGGAGACGACCTGCCTGTTGCTGTGAGCCAACCAGTTCTGGGTAGCTTGTCATGCACCCAGGAAACCAGTTCTACATGTGTAAGAAGGTTCATTGAGGCAATGCTTTTAATAGCAAAATAGTAAGAATAGCACATAAAACCAAACACGTTCAAAGCAGGAAACAAATTCCGCTCAAGAGGAGGATGGACATACCTAGCTTGGTATAGTATTGAAACTGTATTCTACACAGAACTTCAAATAAGCTAGGTTTCCATGTATCAGCATGGCAAAATATGAGTATTGAGAGGAAAAGCAAGCTACATAAAGACATATAGGGCATCACACACATGTAAATGTTTATATAAATATATATAAAAATCAAGTATAATGATACTTGCTGTGGGGTGTGGGGAAGGCTTATATAGGAAGCTTGCTGGAAACTTGTACTGTGTATAGTAAGTCATGGAGGTAAATTGTTATTCTCAATAGTCCTTTGTATGTTGTATGTATGAAATATTACATAACAAAGATTGCTCAGCATAAATTGAATATTGAACAATTAAATATTTAATGTAGTAGTGGAAATGCATGACTCCAGCTATTTAAAAAAATGTATATTATGAATAATTACTCCATACATTATCTTCTGTTTAAAATGTGACCTCTCACAATGAACATGTCTTGTATGAAGAGGTGTAGAAAAGTGAAAAATATATCCTTACATTTTACACAAACAAGAGTGTAGACAGCCTCCCCTCCCCTGGGCATGTTTGGACACAAACACACACACAATTCACAGGATAGGGACTGGGTGAGTAGCTACACACTAAATGTTCAATTATTATCATATGCATTTGTGTATCATTGCCAATTCTTAAACTTTAATTTTAGGAACTAACGTGCAGTTGCTCTTCGTCTCCCCAGTCATGTATTTAAAATCACACTGTCCCATTTCGCTGACGGTACTAAGATACTGAAGGGCTGATATTCTCAGTACTCTGCTCTCACTTTCAGCGGTGGATATGAAGCACAAAGACGAACACAGAAAAATTCTCAGAAGACATAATTTTTAAATAGGGAAGCAATCTTAAAACACCCATTTAAAAGTATGTCAATGTACTAGTGACTTTAAACATTTCCTATTATCAGTGCTTTGGTTAAACAATCTGTATTTAAAAGGTCTTAGAAAAAATATAACCTAGAAAAATTCCTAACGAACATATTTATGTAGCTATTTGGGCCATTAAAGTACATTTTATAGAAGTAGCTGTTAGTCGTGACTTGACTAATGTTGTGTTACATTGCTTCAGTCATATCCGACTCTTTGTGACCCTAAGGACTGTAGCCCACCAGGCTCCTCTGTCCATGGGATTCTCCAGGCAAGAACCCTGGAGTGGGTTGCCATTTCCTTCTCCAGGGGATCTTCCTGACCCAGGGATCGAACCCTCGATTCTTATGTCTCCTGCATTGGCAGGTGGGTTCTTTACCACTAGAGCCACCAGTAGCAGGCTAAAGACATGTAACTGTTTTTGATATTCCACAGTGATCCAGAAAAAGTGTATATGGTGGGGGCATTTCCAAGTTTTCAACACAGTACTGACGCAGTGAACAGACTCTGAAAACCGCAGCCAGAGTGAACAAGTGATGGAAGCCAGCCCCACTTGCAGTGATCATGACGAGGGAGGGAGGCGCTGAGCCGCAAGAGTCAGCAGGGCACACAGGGACACGAGGGGAAAACTGACGAGACTGCACCTGTCTGCACACTGCACCCGACTAGGCAGGCCTCTGTTCTCTTACGCAGCCTTGCTCCTAACAGAACGGACAGCTGCAGGCGGAGGGCTGCTGGGTGAGTCGCGTGGCTGGGCAGGAGTTCCCACCCACGTCAGTGCAGCGCTGTCCTCGGGAGCGGCTGCTCAGATAGCAGGGCAGCATGTTTCCCCACCCTTTCCCTCTCCTTCACTGGCTGCGGGGAGCTGCCCATGACCTGGACCATGAGGAGGGAATAACTCTTATAGTGGCAAGAAATTGAGATTTGTGGGCTTGTTGTTGCAGCTGAAACTTATCATCTCTCCATGGCATTACAGAATATGGGAAAGTATTTGCAATTTTTATTTTCTTTAGAACTAGACTTGACTTGTTTTATATACATTCTAATCACTCAATTAGTTTGGGGAGGTAGATAAATGGGTAAAAACACTTTTAAGATATAACATACATATGTTAATATCTTTCTCTTTGATTACATAGCTTTTATAATAAACTATTTGCAAGTCCTTCTTAAAGAAAGCAAAGATGTGGCTTTTGCCTTTTCATTAAATGTTAAAATGGATGAAAAGATGGATCTTGGCTGCACCTGGAAACAGCCTCACGTCAGAGGGCCCTCCCTGCACTCCCCCCCTGACCCCTGAGTTATGCCAGCTCCTGTGGCTGTAACCTCCCGCCCGCCTGGAGGAGGTGCAGGTGGAGGCATGCGGCAGGTATACCGGGACCTTAACTGTGGGAACCATTCGCTCTGAAGGGGGATATGTGCGAGGACGCAGCCCTTCTTGGAGGAGGTGAGGCTCAGCCGCAGACAGCACAGCGCCGTGCTCCACCAGGCTGGGCCCCTCTGGGAGCTGTGCCCAAGGGTAGAGGCAGACGTGGGATCTGGGTGAGGCAGGGGCAGGACCCTCAGAGCCTGTGGGGGCTCCAGTTTCTGAGTGGAGGGGGCTGTGTGGAGTTCTCTGAGGGCTTTTCTTGGGCCTGTGGCTCAGAAGGCTCTGCCGGATGACCTCTCACCACTCGCTGACCCCGCCTGACCCTTCCTGAGGAAGGGCCCCTCTAAAGGAACTCTGCTGGTCCTCTCGGAGCACACGATGAAGGCCGCGTGCGGAGCCGAGAGCACCAAGGACTCGGCAAATCCAGCCGCCATCTGTTCTCCTATGGCCTGGATGTGAGAGTGCTGCTGCTGCTGCTGCTAAGTCGCTTCAGTCGTGTCCAACTCTGTGCGACCCCATAGACGGCAGCCCACTAGGCTCCCCTGTCCCTGGGATTCTCCAGGCAAGAACACTGGAGTGGGTTGCCATTTCCTTCTCCAATGCGCAAAAGTGAAAAGCGAAGTGAAGTTGCTCAGTCCTGTCCGACCCTTAGCGACCCCATGGACTGCAGCCTACCAGGCTCCTCCATCCATGGGATTTTCCAGGCAAGAGTACTGGAGTGGGGTGCCATTGCCTTCTCGGATGTGAAGAGTGGTTGGTTGCAAAAAACCAAATCAAAAGAACGTTTCGGGGGAGCACACACTTTCAAAGATGAAATAGGTAAAATCCCGTCATAGATTAGCATTGACAGCTAAACACTCGTGACCTGTGGTGATAAAGGGCACTAAATAGTGAGCTCAAGTCGAAAGTGTTCTCCCACAAAGAGAATCGCATTCCACGCATCAGTACACTTGGATTACAGAAGAAGTGCTCAGTTATTGTTACAATCCAGTTACCAATAAAATCTGTGGAAGGTTGTTTTCTCTCTTGTGTGTCAATACACAGTTAATGCCTCTTGGCTGCCAAAGACTGATCTACTGGCTGGCTGGCCCTACAGGAAAAAAATGGCAACCTCTTAAAATACCATTCATTCTTCAAGATCAACTTTAAACGCTTTTTCTACTTGAAATCATTGCACACAGACAGCCCTTTGAGGAACTGAAATCTTAGACCAGGCCTGAGATTTGGCACAAAGCCCTCCCACCCACCTGCCCTGCTCCAGGCCATCCCTTCCTGGGGCAGCTAAGCAGAGCCTCACCACTTGGACCACACAAAACACGGGTGAGCTGAGGGGTGAGGAACAGCCCTACCCCAGGCCTGGAGGGCGAGGCCCGGGGGCCAGCAGCACCAAGGCTGCTAACGCTGACTTCATCTACCTTGCCAGCTCAACACTGTCACTTGTCATCTGACTCTACAAAGATTAGGTCACTGCAGGTGCAGACCTTCCACACACCCTGAAGGGAGTACAGGCTGGAGATCAGGAACAAAGCCCTCTCTGCTCTGGAAAAACTGGTAGAACAGGCCTTCAGATAGATATTTTCAGGAGAAGATTTTAAGAGCCCAATTTCTTGCCTTTTCTCATATCTAGAAGAGCACTAAAATCATAAATGGAGACACCCCTTCCTTGTGATGGGCAGCAACTTCTGCCAAAATGTGTGCTTGGCTGCAGGTACCCCCTTCAGCAAAACAGAAGTACTGGCCTCCCCGCCCTATCTCTTCAGAGCAGCTCCTCAGCAGAACCTCCGCGACGGTCTGCTGGGTTACGGTCCTCGTTTTGCGCCCAATAAACTGAACTCTCAGCTCTCACGCTGTGCATCTCTTTCGGTCAACAGCCTCTAGGAATGAGCCAAGAGGTGGAGGCTACGGTCTTCTCAGCCTCCCCAAGGCGCCATCCTCTTCTATTCACACTCAACCCTAGGCCTGTGACTTTAAACACCATTTATATCTGGTAATCCTTTCCCGAAATGCCAGACTCAGAGTATCAGTTACTAATTGACATTGAAATCAAGTCAGCATCTCAAATAAATCACATTTAGACATTACAGTGACGCCCAACTCCTCTCCAGCCTGCTCCCCAAGTTTCCTTTCCAGGTGGGCTTCATCCATCAGGGAGCGCACTCTCAAACCCCAGGCCAGCTGGGGCTCCCACGTTTCTCTCATGCCTTGCCATCCCCCAGTACACAGCTCCGAACACAAACCTCCAGCTTAGAATCTGACTTCAGCTCACCCTCCTCCCACCTCCAGTCTGGCCCAGGGAGTATCAGTCCTGTGGTGTCCATTCAGCAGCCTCCTCTGGGGTTTCTGGTTCCAGTCTTGAACTCCTGTGGTCATTTCTCCGAAGAAATGCTCTAGGTAATATCTCAAACAATACCCGTCCACTGATAACACCCTTAAAGTTCCTCCATCACATTCAGCCTGCACCATGACCTGTATCTATGTGGGGCAGATGTGGGGTGGCTGGGCTTGCCGGGACTGAACAATAAGGCCGAGGAGCCAGAGGAGAGGACAGACAGGGCCCAGAGCTCGGCGGGCTGCGGGTCATGTGGGCGGCGGATCAGCCCCAGGGTGGCCAGTGCCAGCGGTGAGGCTGAGGAACCACGGGCTCCGAGTGTGCTCCAACCTCAGCTCCCACCTCCCCAGACCCCTTTCCGGGCACTCCAGCATGGCTTCTGCCAAGGCCCCTGGGTGGCAAGCTGATCGACACTGGGTGGCCAGTAAAGGTTTACAGGCTCAGTGAGGACCAGCTGTGGGACAACCAGGGTGCCAGCATGCTGTCCGGCTACGGGGAGTGGCTGAAGGGCATGTCCCTGCTAGTCAGGGCCTGACAAAACGTGGTCTGCTGGAGAAGGCAATGGCAAAACACTTCAGTATTCTTGCCTTGAAAACCCCATGAACACAATGAAAGGCAAAAAGATATGACACCAGAAGATGAGCCCCCAGGTCAGTAAGTGTCCAATATACTACTAGGGAAGAATGGAGAAATAGCTCCATAAAGAAGGAACAGGCTGGGCTAAAACAGAAACATCACTCAGCTGTGGATGTATCTGCTGGTGAAAGTAAAGTCCAGGGCTGTAAAGAACAATACTGCAAAGGAACCTGGAATGTTAGGTCCAGGTTCAACGAATCAAGGTAAATCAAGGTAAATTGGACATGGTCAAGCAGGAGATGGTAAGCATGAACATCGACATTAGAGGAATCAGTGAACTAAAGTGGACGGGAATGGGCGAACTTATTTCAGAAGACCATTATATCTACTATGGTGGGCAAGAATCCATTAGGAAAAAAAGGAGTGGCCCTCACAGTCAACAAAAGAGTCCAAAATGCAGTACTTGGATACAGTCTCAAAAACAACAGAATGATCTTGGTTTGTTTCCAAGACAAAGCATTAAACATCACAGTAATTCAAGTCTATACTCCAACCACTAATGCCAAAGAAGAGGACATTGGATGGTTCTATGAAGACCTACAAGAGCTTCTAGAACTAACACCAAAAAAAAAAAAAAGATATCCTTTTCATCATAATCAGCTTCCCTCGTGGCTCAGATGATAGAGAATCTGCTTGCAATGCTGGAGACCCAGGTTCGACCCCTGCCTTGGGAAGATCCCCTGGAGAAGGGAATGGTTACCCACTCCAGTATTCTTGCCTGGAGAATCCCATGGACAGAGGAGCCTGGAGGGCTACAGTCCCTGGGGTCATGAAGAGTTGGACATGACTGAGTGACTAACACTTTCTTCATCACAGGGAACTGGAATGTAAAGGTATGAAGTCAAGACATATCTGGAGTAACAGGAAAGGTTGGCCTCCGAGTACAAAATGAAGCAGGGCAAAGGCTAACAGAGTTTTGCAAAGAGAACACACTGGTCATAGCAAACACCCTCTTCCAACAACACAAGAGATGACTCTATACATGGACATCACCAAATGGTCAATACTGAAATTAGACTGATTATATTCTCTGCAGCTGAAGATGAAGCAGCTCTATACAGTCAGCAAAAACAAAACCTGGAGCTGGCTGTGGCTCAGATCATCAGCTCCTTACTGCCAAATGCAGGCTCAAATTGAAGAAAGTAGGAATAGCAAGGAGAGATAAGAAAGCCTTCCTTGGTGATCAATGCAAAGGAATAGAGGAAAATAATAAAGTAGGAAAGACTAGAGATCTCTTCAAGAAAATTAGAGATAACAAGGGAACAATTCATGCAAAGATGGGCACAATAAAGGACAGAAATGGGATGGACCTAACAGAAGCAGAGGATACAAGAAGAGGTGGCACGAATACACAGAAGAACTATACAAAAAAGATCTTCATGACCCAAGAACTACAATGGTGTGCTCACTCACCTAGAGCCAGACATCCTGGAGAGTGAAGTCAGGTGGCTCTTAGGAAGCTTTACTATGAGCAGAGCTAGTCGAGGTGATGGAATTCCAGGTGAGCTATTTCAAACCCTAAAAGGTGATGCTGGTAAAGAGCTGCACTCAATATCCCAGCAAATTTGGAAAATGCAGCAGTGGCCACAGGACTGGGAAATGTCAGTTTTCATTCCAATCCCAAAGAAAGGCAATGCCAAAGAATGCTCAAACTACTGCACAATTGCACTCTTCTCACACGCTAGCAAAGTAATACTCAAAATTCTCCAAGCCAGGCTTCAACAGTACATGAACCATGAACTTCCAGATGTTCAAGCTGGTTTAGAAAAGGCAGAGGAACCAGAGATCAAACTGCCAACATCTAAGGGATCACTGATGGAGAAGGAAATAGCACCCCACTGCAGTACTCTTGCCTGGAAAATCCCATGGATGGAGGAGCCTGGTGGGCTGCAGTCCATGGGATTGCTAAGAGTCGGACACGACTGAGCGACTTCACTTTCACATTTCCCTTTCATGCATTGGAGAAGGAAATGGCAACCCACTCCAGTGTTCTTGCCTGGAGAATCCCAGGGACGGGGGAGCCTAGTGGGCTGCCGTCTATGGGGTCGCACAGAGTCGGACACGACTGAAGTGATTTGGCAGCAGCAGCAGGGGATCATTGAAAAAGCAAGAGTTACAGAAAAGTATCTACTTCTGCTTTATTGGTTACACCAAAACCTTTGACTGTGTGCCTCACAACAAACTGTGGAAAACTCTTTGAGAGACAGGAATACCAGTCCACCTCACCTGCCTCCTGAGAAATCCGTATGCAGGTCAAGATACAACAGTTAGAACCAGACATGGAACAACAGACTGGTTCCAAGTCAAGAAAGTAGTACATCAAGGCTGTATACTGTCTCCCTGCTTACTTCACTTATATGCAGAGTACATCATGTGAAATGCTGGGCTGGATGAAGCACAATCTGGAATCAAGATTGCCAGGAGAAATATCAATAACCTCAGATATGCAGATGACACCACCCTTATGGCAGAAAGTGAAGAGGAACTGAAGAGCCTCTTGATGAAAGTGAAAGAGGAGAGTGAAAAAGCTGGCTTAAAACTCAACATTCAGAAAACTAAGATCATGGCATCTGGTCCCATCACTTCATGGTAAATAGATGGGGAAACAATGGAAACAATGACAGACTTTATCTTTTTAGGCTCCAAAATCACTGCAGATGCTGACTGCAGCCATGAAATTAAAAGACACTTGCTCCCTAGAAGAAAAGCTATGACCAACCTAGACAGCATATTAAAAAGCAGAGACATCACTTCGCCAACAAAAGTCCACTTAGTCAAAGCAATGGTTTTTCCAGTGGTCATGTATGAATGTGAGAGTTGGACATGTGAGAGTGAGAACTGTACAGGAGTTGGTGACCAAAACCATCCACAAGTAAAAAAAAAAAAAAAAAAGCAAGAAGGCAAAATGGTTGTCTGAGGAGGCCTTATAGACAGCTGAGAAAAAAAGAGAAGTGAAAGGCAAAGGAGAAAGGGAAAGATATACCCAACTGAATGTAGAGTTCCAGAGAATAGCAAGGAGAGATAAGAAAACCTTCTTAAGTGAACAATGCAAAGAAACAGAGGAAAATGGTAGAGTGGGAAAGAGATCTAGAGATCTCTTCAAGAAAATTGGGGGTTTTATGCAGAAGGGAACATTTTATGCAAAGATGGACACACTAAAGGACAGAAATGGCAAGGACCCAACAGAAGCAGAAGATATTAAGAAGAGGTAGCAAGAACACACAAAGAAGTGTACAAAAAGGTCTTAATGTGGATAACCATGATGGTGTGGTCACTGATCTAGAGCCAGACATCCTGGAGGGTGAAGTCAAGTGGGACTTAGGAAGCATCACTACAAACAAAGGTATTGGAGGTGATGGAATTCCAGCTGATCTATTTCAAATCCTAAAAGACGATGCTGGTAAAGTCCTACACTCAATATGCCAGCAAATTTGGAAAACTCAGCAGTGGCCACAGGACTGGAAAACATCAGTTTCCAATCCCAAAGAAAGGCGATGCCAAAGACTGTTCAAATTACAGTACAACTGCACTCATTTCACATGCTAGCAAGATTATCCTCAAAATCTTTCAAGCTGGCTTCAGCGGTACATGAACAGAAAACTTCCAGATGTATAATTTGGATTTAGAAAAGGCAGAGAAACCAGAGATCAAATTGCCAACATTCGTTGGATCATAGAAAAAGAAAGGGAATTTCAAAAAGAAAACTACTTCTCCATTGACTACGCTAAAGTCCTTGACTGTGTGGATCACAACAAACTGTGGAAAATTCTTAAAGAGTATGCAGGTCAAGAAGTAACAGTTAAAACCAGACACGTAACAACGGACTGGTTCCAAGTTGGGAAAGGAGTACGTCAATGCTGTATATTGTCACCCTGCTTATTTAACATATATGCAGAGTACATATGCAAAATGCCAGGATGGATTACTCACAAGCTGGAATCAAGACTGCTGAGAGAAATATCAACAATTTCAGATATGCAGATGATGGCTTAATAGCAGAAAGCGAAGAACTAAAGGGCCTCTCAATGACTGTGCAAGAGGAAAGTGAAAAAGCTGGCTTAAAACTCAACATTCAAAAAACTTAAGTTCATGGCATCTGGTCCCATCCATTCATGGCAAATAGATGGAGAAAAAATGGTAACAATGACAGACAGCCCAATTATTTTCTTGGGCTCCAAAATCACTGCAGGTGATGACTGCAGGCATGAAATTAAAAGACACTTGCTCCTTGGAAGAAAAGTGAAAGTGAAAGGGTTAGTTGCTCAGTGGTGTCTGATTCTTTGTTTTCCTAGGGACATAGCCTGCCCGGATCCTATGTCCATAGTATTCTCCAGGCAAGAATATTGAAGTGGGTAGCCATTCCCTTCTCTAGCAAATCTCCCCCACCGAGAGATCAAACCTGGGTCTCCGGTAATGCAGGCAAATTCTTTACCATCTGATCCACTAGTGAAGAAATGTTATGACAAACCTATAGTGTAATAAATAGCAGAGACATCACATTGCCAACAAAGGTCCATATAGTCAAAGCTATGGTTTTCCCAGTAGTCATGTACAGATGTGAGAGGTGGACCATAAAGAAGGCTGAGTGCCAAAGAACTGATGCTTTCGAACTGTGATGCTGGAGAAGACTCTTGGACTGCAAGATCAAAACAGTCAATCCTAAAGGAAATCAACCCTGAATCGGAAGGATTGACGCTGAAGCTGAAGCTTCAATATTTTGGCCAACTGATATGAAGAGCTGACTCACTGGAAAAGACCCTGATGCTGGGAAAGACTGAAGGCAGGAGGAGAAAGGGACGACAGAGGATGAGATGGTTGGATGGCATCACCGACTCAATGGACATGAGTTTGAGCACTCTGGGAGATAGCGAAGGACAGCAGAGCCTGGTGTGCTGCAGTCCATGAGGTCGCAAAGAGTCAGACACTGCTTAGCGACTGAACAACAACATGGGCTATATCACTACCCTGTCTATCTAATCTTTCTCACCTAATCTCTCTCTACAGTGTAAGTGCCACAGGCTAAGCACATTGACTATATTATTCGGTGTAATATCTCCAGCACACACCCTAAGTGTATACAGTAAGTGCCCAATAAATATTTGTTAAATGAATAAAGTATTTGTGATTTTTTGGAATTAAAGGTCAAATCTCTGTGTGGACTAGGAAAGATTCATTTACTTGGAAAATCCAATAGGTTTAGAAGAATATGTGCTGAATAAGAGCTAAGCTTCCCTACCTCTCAGACTCTGTAACATTTCCCAGACGTTAAAAAGAGTAGAGGGTAAGGGGGTAGTAAGGTATAAGTGGTATAGTGCCCTAGAATAGTCCTTTCAAAGTTGTCATGGGAAAGGGAAGACAAAACCAAACCAAACCAAAGCTGAGATCTGTGTGCGGCTCCAGTGTAAATGGTGCGCACCCCACTAAGACCACTTCTGCCCAGAAGGCACAGGAGAGCCAGGTGTGCCTGTGGCGGGGAACTCCACGTTGTTCCATCCGAGAGCTGGAGTGTCAGACCTTGTGAATGCAACAAGGATCATCTTCAGAATGAATGATAACTGAAGACCAAAGAGAAACCTATATGCAGGTCAGGAAGCAACAGTTAGAACTGGACATGGAACAACAGACAGGTTCCCAATAGGAAAAGGAGTACATCAAGGCTGTATATTGTCACCCTGCTTATTTAACTTATATGCAGAGTACATCATGAGAAACACTGGGCTGGAAGAAGCACAAGCTGGAATCAAGATTGCCAGGAGAAATATCAATAACCTCAGATACGCAGATGACACCACCCTTACGGCAGAAAGTGAAGAGGAACTAAAACGCCTCTTGATGAAAGAGGAGAGTGAAAAAGTTAGCTTAAAGCTCAACATTCAGAAAACTAAGATCATGGCATCTGGTCCCATCACTTCATGGGAAATAGATGGGGAAACAGTGGAAACAGTGTCAGACTTTATTTTGGGGGGCTCCAAAATCACTGCAGATGGTGATTGCAGCCATGAAATTAAAAGACGCTTACTCCTTGGAAGGAAAGTTATGACCAATCTAGATAGCATATTGAAAAGCAGAGATATTACTTGGCCAACAAAGGTTCGTCTAGTCAAGGCTATGGTTTTTCCAGTGGTCATGTATGGATGTGAGAGTTGGACTGTGAAGAAAGCTGAGCGCCGAAGAATTGATGTTTTTGAACTGTGGTGTTGGAGAAGACTCTTGAGAGTCCCTTGAACTGCAAGGAAATCCAACCAGTCCATTCTGAATCCCAGCCCTGGGATTTCTTTGGAAGGAATGATGCTGAAACTGAAACTCCAGTACTTTGGCCACATGATGCGAAGAGTTGACTCACTGGAAAAGACCTTGATGCTGGGAGGGATTGGGGGCAGGAGGAGAAGGGGATGCCAGAGGATGAGATGGCTGGATGGCATCACCAACTCGATGGACATGAGTTTGAGTGAACTCCAGGAGTTGGTGATGGACAGGGAGGCCTGGCATGCTGTGATTCATGGGGTCGCAGAGAGTCAGACACGACTGAGCGACTGAACTGAACTGAAGACCAAAAGCAAACCTGACTGGGCAGAGATGGCAAAGACCCAACTCCTCTTCTCAAACCCACTCTGAAAAGTGACTGAACGTGAGGGCTCAGGATAAAATGCTTACATTTCTGGCACTTGAGTGTGTGGTTTGAGACTCATCCACATACCAGTCTACCATGCTTAGCTGCAGTCCTCGCAGGTCAGGAGTGCTTTTACAAAGCACACAGATGCTCAGTCTCTCTCACTGCCTTGCATTAATAAACTGCAGTGGAAATTGGTTCCTTTGGCTGCTAAATATCTATGTCTTTTGGGGGGGGACCAGCAGTTTGTCTGTTCCCCCTAAAGAAGCATCCAGAGCAGGACAGGTGACTCGTTTGCTGAATCAGAACAAGTGTCCTCCCTGTGCCACAGCAGTACTTTGTAACCAAAGCTGATCCACACCAACATCCAGCCGGGTTTGTGTGGGAGCTGTCAGAACTTTCTTGCAGGTCCTTGTGTTTGGACTTATTGCAAGATTTTTTCACCACTGGGGAGAGCCTGAGAGCAGAGCTGTGCAGAGAAGCTCTTGACTAGAGTTAGAGAGAAGCCGGGCTCTGCTGGCTCTGCTTCAGCCGGGGCTGGGCCACAGCTGAAGCCACAAGCAGCCCTTGCAGTCTCTTTGCGCTTCCTGCACTGGAGGCGGATTCTTTACCACTAGCACCACCTGGGAAGTCCCCTCTTCAGGCACAGAGGCAGTAAAATCCTCTTCTGCTAAAGCCAGTTTGGATCAGACTTTCTGGAACGTGCAACTAAAGTTTAGTAAATGATCATAAATCCTACCCTCAAAAGACCTTCTACTTTGAACTCTATCAACCAAGCAGAGTTAAACCAGTTAAACAAGAAAATTCCATGTTGAGAGTTGCTATTGCAAACATCCTGTTTAGGGAAGGTCAGAGCCTCTTTTATAAACAAGGGAAGGGAAGCTACTGGGCTGGGGAATTCAGATCCAGCTGGGATGCCTGCAGACCACTGAGCCTGAGTGCCAGACACAGCCCTGGTCACTGAGAACTGGTGTCACAAGGCTAGCAATGGTGAGGACAGCTTCATGTTCAGCTGAACTCCAGAAGAGCCTGCCTAATGCATTTGAATAGCACAGATCCTACTGAATCTCTAATAAAAGCACATTGCCCAACCATAGTTGTGTACACTGAATTTCTCTGTCAGAGCTAACAAGTAACAATAATGATTTGGAGACAAGCCTCAATTCCAGTCCTCAGTATCATGCTGTGGCTCTTCCACATTCTTCTGCTGACCATAAGGCAGAGGGGCATGGTCTGATCAGGTTAGTATCATTATGTTGCTGAAGTTATGAAGATACAGGTCACTATTACGTTATGGTTTGCATCTGAACATTCATAAAAGTTTTAAGTCTCTTGAATTCCAAGGAAAAGCAAATTATATATAAATATTTGAGTTCCCACCTAAGAGAAGGATGGCTGCCAAACCTCAAGCCAAGAAAATAGAGGCAAATTTTCCTTTAAAAAGTAGCTAAAATAGGGCTTCCCTGGTGGTCCACTGGTTAAGAATCTGCTTTGCAATGCAAGGGACACTGGTTCGATCCCTGGTCCTGGAAGATCCCACAGGCTGTAGGGCAACTAAGCCACGACTACTGAGCCCACGTGCCTAGCGCCGGTGCTCCCGACTACTGAGCCCACGTGCCTAGCGCCGGTGCTCCGCAACAGGAGAAGCCACCACAATGAGAAGCCCACACCCTGCAACAGAAACCCTGTGCAGCCAAGAATAAAATAAAATTTTAAAAAGTAACTAAAATAATTGAAAATCCCCATACTAAGTCGTCTTTTTTTTTTTTAATTGAGAGGACTTTTTTAAAATACTAAGGAGAAATTTTTTACTTTTGAAACCTCAAAACCTTGAAACGACCTTAAGATGTAGAAATAATTTCCATATTGATCAGAGGGTATTAAACTCAGGGCTGGGGGCACTGGGGACAACCAGGACATTAGAATCTACTTAGAGAAAGTTGCCACCTCGGAGAGAAGTCTGACTAGTTTCCTGTCTGGCCCTTCAGAGGTCTGGAATGAATGCAGGAGAGGAATGGCCCCTCCCAGCACCTCAGCATTGTAAGACTTCAAGGGCTTCCAAACTTTCCTTCTGTTGACGACAAGCATCCAATATATTATTTTCCTCAACAGAGTCTCAATTACGAGAAGGCTATCTACAGGAAATTTTTTACAAATTTTTATTTTGGCTATAAATCGTAGCTAAAAGAAACTTTATATGTGATCTTTCAAAAATCTTTGAAATATTGCCTTTAGCTTTATTAGTATATCATCATGGACACCACTGCCTGATAACTATGGCCATTGTTTCTTAAACCAGTTCTTATCTTTCTGTGGTCCAGGCTTAACTGCTTCCTTTGTCTTAAGGAGACAAAGTCTGTCAGTTCTAGAAATCAAAACGGGCCCCTCTGGTCAGGTCATTAACCTTCTAGTCCAAACTTCAAACCAAATTGATCACTTGAACCCCAAACATTATCGCGGCCTTTGCCTCTGTCCTGTTCCCTGACTGCAGGCTTTGGATAGGGGACAGAAGTATGGAGTGACGAGACCCATAACTTCCAGCGTAAGGAGACCCTTGACTTATACTCGCTTTACCATTTCTCAAACTGAAGAGTGATCCTGGCTCAGAGTAAGGCTACATATGCCACTCTAGTTCGATCACTGACTGTGAAAAATTGATTCCTCCAAAGAAAATAAAAATTCAGTGTGCTAAGGTCTTCAACTGCACAGGATGACGTCTTACCACAACTACTTGCTCATAAGGCAACTTGGAGAAAGACGTCTGTGCTCACCAGTCACTTAGTGACACGGCAGCAGCATCCCCTTGACTTGTCGGCAGTCTCTTCTTTCCAAACACCACTTCCTAATTTCCAAACAGAGAGAAACTCCCTGAGAAAATTTCCTAAATGCAATAAAAGCATCAAACCACTCTTGATGAGCAACAATTTCTTTTAAATATTTTTTTTTTAATCTTTCAAAAGATGAGGAGCAGTATTAACTAAGGTTATAGAATCTTTGTTTAAATAGAACATTTGTAAACCAGGCAACCAATTCTCCTTAGTTTAAGCATGATAAACAGGCTGGAAGTAATAACTTTTTTTAACCTCCAGCTGGTCACTGCACAGGTATTTCAACAGCAAGCCACACAAAGAACTAAACAATACCACTGGAGACTTGTTTCTCAGAGGTGGGTGTGTGCAGAGTGTCTGACTAACCCATTATTAACTCAGGCATCTCTCACATCCCAATAAAAGTCTCATGAGGACAAAAATGCAGAACACTGCATGTTCTGTATATAAAATAAAACCTAGAAACCTCGCCCCTTTGGTAGAACATTCTGGGGGGCCATCAGCTTCCCACTGTCTGTGGCAGGGGTCCCCTGTCTGTGTCATCCTCTCCGACTCAGCCTCAGCAGCAGCAGTGGCGATACTCCAACTGAGAGGAAGTGAAAACGACACATTTCCAGCTAGTAGGCTCCATCTCATTACCGCCTGGTCATCTACCAACTCAGAGCAGTTTCCTGCTTCTTTAAACAAGGAAAAACTACCACAGCAAAGAGATACCGGGGTCCAGGGCTCTCAGAGCCGGGCTGCAGTCAGTCTGCCCTAAGCGAGCCTGGAAGGCCTGGCAGTTACGCCTCAGGAGGTCGCGGAGCAAGGGCAGCACCCGGACTCCTGCCAGAGTCAGAGGCCCACTCAACCCCGACGGCTCTTACAGAGGTCCAGAATGACCTGCACTTACACACAGGAAACGGAAAGGACAGCAACTAATACCTGGCTTTTCAAGCTTTAAATATTTACACATCGTATAAAATGAATGATAACCGTAAAAACTGGAAACAAGAGCGCGTCTGTTTATCGAATCGACGGGGGCTGAGTCCGCATCACAACCACGTTTGTGGAGAGTCCTTTTAACTTCTGACAGCTTGTGGGATGACAGCATTAAAAGACGCGCAACAGCAAACAATCCCAGAGACACAGCCTCTCCCTTTTCCCCCTTAGACTGACCCTCCCCAGCGAGACTCTCGAGGCCCGGGGGCAGCCCGAGGCCAGGAGAGGCCCGCGCCGACGCCCCTACTCACTCGCGACCCCGAGCCTGGCCCGCTCCGGCGCCCCGGCGCTGTGGACCGCGCCCGGGCAGAGGACGGGCGCTGCCGCGGCTCCGCCTCCGGGCGGGGGCCGCTGTGGGCGGCGCACACCTGGGCAGGTGAGGCCGCTGTGGGCGGCGCACACCTGGGGCAGGTGAGGGGCAGGTCCACACGCTCCCGCCGGGGGAGCACCGCTTCGTACGAGCTCGCAGTTAGGGGGCGCGCCCGCCCTCGGGCCCGGAACCAGCCCGTCGTCGACGAGCGCGCAGCCCACGGCCGTCGCGCGCGGCGCGGGCCGAGCGCGGCGATCCCACCGGGCGGGGGCGGGGCCCCAGGTCTCGGGAGGCGCGAGTGGACCCGCCCCCGAGGGCGGCCGTCACGTGCAGGTGGTGGCTCGCTGACGCGCGCTCACCTGAGCGCTCTGCAAGGACCCGAGGGCACCGAGCGGGCACCGAGCAGGCCCCGCCGCGCTGGCTTCGCCCTGCGGCTCCGCGAGCCCCTGCAGCCCGGGGCTACGCCCTCTCCGGCCCCGGCGGTCACTCGGCGGCCGGAACCCCGCTCTTCCCCGGCGCCCTCCCCGCTCAGGTGGCTCTCTGCGCCGCCCCGCCGTCCCCTCCCCCACGGCCTCCAGGTGGCTCGCGGCTCCGCCTCCAGCCGCGGCGCTGGGCCAGACTGCGCAAGCGCAAAACCTCCCGCTCGCCCCGGAGGTCGGCGCCGGACTACGCAGGCGCACGGGCGGGCCGCTCGCAGTGCGCATGCGCCGCGCCGGAAGCGTTCCGACGTTATTACTGGGCGCCTCTGCGCGAGCGGGAAGATGGCTGAGCAGGTGACCAAGTCGGTGCTGTTCGTGTGTCTGGGTGAGACGGCGCCGATCTAGCCCCGCTCTGAGCTTCCCGGAGGGCTGGGTAGGGCGTCATGCGTTCTGAGCTGCGCTGCGCCGCTGAACCAGGGAAAGTGCTAGGGAGGCGGCCAGAGAGGGGAGACCCGAGGGTGGTCGGTGCGCGGCGCCCCTCGTTTGCTCCCCGCGGCCGCCGGGCGGCTCTGTACGTGGGGTGCTCTTGACAAGCCTGGTTCTAAGTCCGGTGTCTGAGTCAGAACCTCTGTCGCCTGCCGACTCCTCTGTGCAGGTCTGGGTCTCTAGCTTTTGTTCAGTCTTCTCAAGCCCGGGTCCCCGCTCACCTGCAGCATCTGCACTCCAAGCCGGGGCTCTTGCCGTTCAGTTCAGTTCGGTTCACTTCAGTCGCTCAGTCGTGTCCGACTCTTTGCGACCCCATGTACTTGCCTATAATTCCTTCCCCTACAGGTAAACCCGAGGCCACTGAACTGATCTGACCTTTAAGGGTCTGCTGATAGCCGAGACCCATGATAGCCTGTTTACTTTGCTGGCCTGTTTACTTGCCTCAGGCTCCCAGATGGAGCGCACTTTAAAGGCAGATGGGGTGCGAAGGCTTAGGATTTCTTGTAAAATTCAAACCCGGGAGATGTGATTCTCTAGGTCGCTGTGTAACAGCCCGATGTGTCAGTATTTCTGTACGTGAAATGAAGGTATTTTTCTCCCTTTTAATGCTTCAGGTACTTTCCAGCTCGGAATTATTTCATTTTTAAGATTTCAGCAATCAGCTTTCGTTTCTTAAAATAGAGTTCAGTGTCCCTTTAGCTTTTGGGACTCGTCTTTTGATACCGCATCTCAGCACTTCCACTCCATCTCCTTAATTCCCAGAGAGAAAGACCTAAATGGCCAGTAGTCCATAAAAAGCTCTGGATGAGTCTGCACTTCCTGCAGAATAATAGCTTTTCCAGTCCTCTTCAGATGCGCTCTTAGGGAAGACCACGAGAGATCTGCTTGGCCTTTCCCGTTTCCCATTTCCCACCCACACACCCTCTGGCTGCCCGCTCCCTTGCTTTACAGCTGCTCAGCGTGCCTTCCACTGTGTACTTCTTTCTGGGAACTCACTTTGCATTTTTCCAGGAGACTCTTTCTAAAAGGTCAGACCCAAGCATTCCCTTCTTTACTTTTTCCAGATCCTCTTGGTACAGGTAATTGTTCCCATGACCCTTTATAGACATCTTTCCTCACACAAATTTTATTATAATTACTTGAAAGCCTGCTGCAATGACTGTGGCTTATTTTTCTTTCTGTTTACAGCTTTAAGACAAAATATGTTCACCAAGTATTTGTGGAATTGAATATCTATGAAGGAAAAACTGAAAGGCTTCCTTGTTGCACGTTGACAATGGGCGTCATTTGATTTTAAGCTCTACACTGAAGGTGACTGATGGACTCAGCAGCTTTGTTAAAGGGTCTATGTTGAGTAGCTAGTAGGGATCCGTTGCTGTGCTTATTTTACTTAGCAGTGTTGATTAGGCTGACGTAGTGCACTCTGCTGGCTGTTGATGGGAGATAGCTGCTTGTGTGTATTTTTCTTCCGTACACTTTCTTTTTCCAGCAACTGCCATGGTACCAGGCACTGTTCTGAGTGCTAGGGATACAGTGGTGAGGAAAACAGACAACAATCCCTGCCTCTCCAGAGTTCACATTGTGTCGTCAACAATCAAGTATTTGGCTACTCAGTCAGCTGGTGTTAACACTAAGGCAGGAAGGGCAGATGGGAGTGGAGTGCAGTTGTTAGAAGGGTTTTGTGGGGAGGCCTTACTGAGAAGGTGCAATTTGAAGAAAGACTTGGAAAAGGTAGGGAAGCAAGCATAGGGTATTTTGGAAAAGCATCCTGGACCTGGAGGAAAGCAGGTGAAAGATTCTGAAATGAGGGTTCTGGCCATGTTCACGACACAGCAGGGAAGCTGCAGCACTGGGCCCGGTGCCCTAGTTGCTTCTGGACAGACTTACCTCAGTTCCCGAGGACTTGGAGGTAATGTTGACTTGTTTTCTCAGCGCCCAGTGGATCCGAAACTTGTCCCATTCTTGGTGCACAAACAGTGAGTGTTCTGAGGCAGAAGTCAGCGAACCCTTTAAAGAGCCAGAGAACAAATACACTGAGCTCCGACGCTCACACCGGAAGTAGTGCGGGAGCAGCCCTAGCCAGTGCGTGGTCATGCTCAGTGTGATTGGTCGTGCCCACTGGAATTTGAATTCTGTATAATATTCTCATGTCACAACATACTGTACTTTTGAGTTTTTTCAATCGCTTAAAAATGTAAAAATTATTTTTAGCATTGAGAACTGTATACAAAGGTGGTGGGTCCTGACTCCTAGTTTTCAGACCCACTGTAGGTCCTGTGGAGAATCTGGTGAGGCTGTGTAAGGACTTGGATCACTGAGTGAGTTAAGCCTTTGGAGGATTTTGAGCAGAGGTGGGAAGTTCAGCTGTTGTGTTGAGATTGGACTGGAGAAGGGCGATGCCACAGGAGGGAGGCGCACCATTGCGAGAGCTTGTGTGTTGGACCAGAGCTTTGCTGTGGAGGGGGTGAGACGTGGGTTCTGACGGGATTTGAGGTCACTCTACCGTTTCACTTGGCAGCCTGTATGCAGGACAGTAACAGCAGTGCGTTTCCGAAAGGTGAAGGTTTTATTCCTTCAGAGCATTTGTGTGGACCTTTTTCAGATTGAAGTGCAGAAAAGTGTCACATGTTCACCGTCAGTAAGGGTGACAGCAGAAAAGAATGGAACTGCTTATTTTGGCGAGACCGAGCACTGGGTGCTTTTGTGCAGTGGACCGACTGGAGGGTGTGTGCTGCTCGTGTCCAGCCAGCGCCTCGGGAGATGAGAGCTCAGTGGCGCCGGGTGGCCTTTCCCGACAGTTAATCAGGGTTTATTGATAGATACTTTTCATCCTTTACAAACCAAGCCTAACTGTTCTTGTTTTCTTATAAGAAATGTTGTTGTCATCTTCTTTTCCTGTTCTCTTGTATCTACCAGCATTTATTTTCTTGTTTTAATTGAGTTTAATTATAGTTAATTAAGCTATAAATTAATTGTAGTTATTCCCGATAAGTCCTTGGCACTGGAGCTCAGGTGGCATCCTGGATTGACAGTACCCTGAGTATTGTCACACGTGGATGATGGGAAGGTGACCTGTCCCTGAAGACCGGAGTTGCCTGTTTAGAACTCTTCCAGAATCTCCGATGTGCCCTCTGAGTTCGGCTGGTTCTGTTCTGTGTCTTTTTGTAATAGTGAAACTATAACATTTTCCTGAATTCTACAATCCTTTTAGAGAAATACTGAACCTGTTGTTGTTCAGTCACTAAGTCGTGTCCAGCTCTTTGTGACCCCATGGACTGCAGCACGCCAGGCTTCCCTGTCCTTCACTATCTGCTGGAGTTTGCACAGATTCATATCCAATGAGTTGATGATGCCATCCAACCATCTCATTCTCTGTCACCCCCTTCACCCCCTGCCCTCAGTCTTTCCTAGCATCAGGATCTTTTCCAGTGAGTCAGCTCTTCACATCAGGTGCAGACCCCCAAAACTGTGGCCAGCTAGTTTGAACTGAGGGTGGTCCTGGGAATCCATGAACTTGCAGCTGATAAAAGTTCTGGGCAGACTGGACGGCTTGGAGGATGGTCCCTACCAAGCTGGCCGGCTCCTGGGTGCACGGCACTCAAGCAGGGGCTCTGCCCAGGTCCTTGAGTAGAAGTCTGTGTAGAACCACCGTTAGGCCTAAATGTATTTGCTTCTGTATTTTATGAAACAACATACTGCTTTATTGTGTGTAGTATACTTGAAAGTATATATTTTAAAAGTCTATTCTATATCATTTTAAAATAGACTGGTTGCAACCCCCTTCATTGATTTCATGGTTAGCTTCTAGGTTAGTGATAGCAAACTGAAGAATGAAGATTTTGGTCCTGACTTCTGATTTCTAATGTCCTTGTCATTTGTACTTTGTGTGTTTGGACAGTTGGTTTGAAGTCATGGAGTGGGGTTGGGTCAGCCGTCTTGCTGGGTCCTGCCACGTGCTGGTAGCACAGTCACCGCAGAGAAGAGCGTTGGCCTTGCCTCCTCGCTGCCCCAGCTGTGTGAAGTCTTGTGCGCTTGTGCTGTGCTGGGCTCGGCACCTGCACTTCCCTCAAACCAGCCGCTCACTCTCTGCTCCCCCACCTCTTTTTAAGGTAACATCTGTCGATCGCCCATCGCAGAAGCAGTTTTCAGGAAACTTGTAACTGATCAAAACATTTCAGATAATGTAAGTACTGTTCACTGTCTTAAAGAGGCCAACTTGATTGGCTTTGGGGCAGAAAATTGTGAAAAGAATTCTTTTTTTCTCCTGCAGTGGAGGATAGACAGTGCAGCGACATCCACGTATGAACTAGGAAACCCTCCTGATTGTCGGGGGCAGGCTTGCATGAGGAAGCATGGTATCCCCATGAGTCACGTTGCCCGGCAGGTACCGTACTTGACCTTGAAAGTGCACTTGTGTGTTTTATGTTGCAGTGGGTCATTGACAGTGGCGCTGTTTCTGACTGGAACGTGGGCCGGTCACCAGATCCAAGAGCTGTGAGCTGCCTAAGAAATCATGGCATTAACACAGCCCATAAAGCAAGACAGGTAGAAGAAACCTTGTTTAATTTCTCATACATTGATCCTATAACCTGAGAGTTGTGAAAGCTTAGTGAGACTTACCTGTAACGAATGTGTTTATGTAGGGTTGGCTGAAGCAGCCACAGTGCACCCGTTCTGGGTCCGCAGTTCTGAAAGGTTTGCCTGACCTTGGCACTGGCTTACTAGAGCACAAGGTCCAGAGCCCTGACCGAGCGCTGGGTGACCTGCGCTGTCGTCCCCATTTTGTTTCTGGTGCCCTTTTATGTTCTGGTCCAGGCGGCTAACTCTGCTTCCATTGCGAGGTTGCTGCTGTTGGCCTGACCCAAAGTTTGTCTGGGTTTTTCACAACATCTTACAGAACAGCTTGAATGAACTTTTTGGCCAACCCAACAGAATACAGTTCTGCTATTAATACAAAAACATTTCTAGCTGTGAAGTACCTTGGAAGTACAGGGTAATGCTGATATTTTTATGGATGCGTAGTCTGCACACAGCAGTTTTACTTCTGAGTTTGGCTTCTGGAGTGTGGCCCAGGAGAGCATTCTACATTGAGGCTGGTGCATCTCACCTGCTTTCCAGGGTGGAGTCCACCAGCTGCGTGTGGCTCTTCACCTTTGAGGTATGGCCAGTGTGATGGGAGCTGAATTTTAAATTAAAACACATTTCAATAGCCACTTGGTCTGGTGGGTGCCTGTAGGGTTCCAGACTCACATGGGCCTGTGGGGTGGGGGAGAGAGGTGTCCATGGTGGCATGCCCGGCAAGACATCGGGCCCACGGGCAGCCAGCCCTGTCCCTCCTTGTGCAGAAGCTGCGGTGGGTGCTGGCACCGGGAACTTCTGTAGCCATGGGACCAGCTTCTGCAGAAACAGGCTTCGTTCTGATGCTGTGTTGTTCTGCAGGAATTGTTACTTTTATAGGTACGATTATATTGTGGAGATTCAATTGGATGTTTTAAAAAACCTGTCTAAAACCTTCAAACTTCATTTTGTATCATCCCAACAAAATGTACAGCTCTGTGGACTGGGATTCCAGCTGAACCACGCACAGCCCAAGAAGGGCTGTGGCTTGGTGTCAGAGCATGAGAGCCCACGCCTGGAGAAGAGCTTTTGAGGCCTTCAAAACGAGAAGCCAAATATTTTCAAATCGCTTGTCAGATACCTTGCATGTTTGTAAGTGTGGCTGGCAGCGTGGGAACTGTAACTGAGCACGAGTGCTTAAAGCAGAACTTGCTGTAAAACTAGATGAAGATCCCTTAGTCATTGTTACACTGAATCTTGTCTCGACTTAAAACTGCAGATTGCTTTGCCATGCATCATATTTTAAATTATTAATGTCTTAATTTTTACCAATTATGGGAGGAAGTAGTTGATAAACACATTTTGCAGATCAAGAAACACTTCCAGAGAGAAAATAAATGACTTATTAAAGGTTACCCAGCTGCCAAGTAGTAGAACTTGGATTTAATTACAGGTTTATTTGGTGGAATGTGAGCCAGAAAATTCACAAAACAAAATTGCTATAGAAATACTTCTAACACATTTATGTCTCAGGAATTAGTAATATACAGATTATTTTTGTCTTAGATTAATTTATTCTGAGATATTTGTGAACTAATTTTCTGGCTATGTCAGTTGACTGTGTGTGTTAACAATTTACTATTTAACTATTTTAAAAACCCTTTCTTAAGTGGAATTTCACTGGACAGAGATTAAACATTTTTTATATCATTTCTGCACTCTAATCTCTTCAAGGTTTTGGATTCCTTGCCAATTTCTACTTTCTGTTTTTTAAATATTTTGAGTAGTCCTTGAGAATTATGAGCAATCATATTTTCATGTTTTCTATTTTTAAGGTCAGATTATTTTTCATACACTAAGTTTATAATAAAAATGTACACAAATGAAGTATTTTAAATACACATGCCTTAAAAAAACAAAGCTAGGAAGTTATTGCTTATGAAATTATTACCCGTTTTTGAAGTAGTATCTCCACATAAACTACTTTTTCCTTTTCCTTGTTGCTTTTAAGAAAATTCTCAACGATGATTTTTTTTTTTTTTAATTTCAAAGTCCTAGTAAGATATGTCAGTATCACATCAGATCTTTGTTATTTTTTAGCATTTTCTAATGTTTACAGGTTTCCTCTTCCTGTCACAACTTGTATGAGAACTGTAATACTTCTACTAAACCTGAGTTTAACAGACAAAATACATTTAGGGTGCTTTTTTCTCTGTCACATGTAAATCAGTTCCCTAGTTATGTGAACTCACATCCGGTTAGTTCTGTGGGGTTGTTTCCTTACCATACACTCTTTCCTTTTCAGTCAACTTTGTTTGACACGTACACAGATGTCTGGGTGCTCAGTGCGTCTTGCATCATCCCAGCTCCCCTCTACTGCAGAGGGCCCCACTCAGAATGCCTTCTAACCTCCTGCCTGTATGGCAGTGGGATCCTCTAGTGCATATCTTTCTGTCAGCATTTTCCTTTGTGAGATTCTCCATATTGCTCCTAGCAAAGCTTCAGTCATCTTCATTTGTGGATTCGGTGTCATTCCACAGTTAGTGACAGTCTGTTTATCAGTACCTCTGGGTGGAGCAGCCTCGTAACACAGGTGGCCTAACATTCTCTTCACTTAGAAAACTTTCGCCAAACAGCGACAGCGTTTCTGCTCTAACCGCTTGGGAGGGTCCATCTGCTCCACCCTGATTCTGTTGTTTCCTACCCTTGCTGTCGTTTTCTTCTGCTGTCTTTAGCTTTTCTTTGGTGTGTAGTTTCCGATAATTTTATGTGGTCAGCTTCACTTCCTGAATTGTGTCTTGATGGTTTTTATCAGTTTTTTATCAGAAAATTCTGGGCTGTTATCTGTGTATATTTTTCTTCCCCTCATTCTTCTGAAATTCAACCTAAATGTGTTTTAAACATAAATTTCTTACAACTTTTCTACTTTTTCCATCCTTTTCACTTCAGTTTTTAGTCTGAGATTTTCTACTGACGTGTTGTGTGATGTACTAATCTTTCTGTGTTTTCAAACTGTTACAAGCCTTTATTGAATATTTGATGTCTGTTGTTTTATTTAATAAATTTTATTTTATTGCATTTAAAAATTGATTCCAGCTCTCGGGTAAAATTATGCATCTTGCCCTGTATTTTTTTGAACAGTTCTGATTATAGCTGTTTATTTGGTTGGCCAAAAAGCTTGACAAACCTAGACAGCGTATTAAAAAGCAGACATTACTTTGCCGACAGAGGTCCATATAGTCAAAGCCGTGGTTTTTCCAGTGGTCATGTATGTGTGTGGGACCATAAAGAAGCTGAGTGCCAAAGTATTGATGCTTTCAACCTGTGACGCTGGAAAAGACTTGAGAGTCCCTTGGACTGGAAGGAGATCAAACCAGTTACTCCTAAAGGAAATCAACCCTGAATACTCATTGGAAGGACTGATGCTGAAACTCCAATACTTCGGCCACCTGATGCCAAGAGTCAATTCATTGGAACAGAGCCTGATGCTGGGAAAGATTAGGGTGAGAGGAGAAGGGGTGACAGAGGACAAGATGGTTGGCTGGCGTCGCTGACTGGACGGACCTGAGTTTGAGCAAGCTCTCGGAGATAGTGAAGGACAGGGAAGCCTGGTGTGCTGCAGTCCATGGGGTCGCAAAGAATCGGACACAATTGAGCAACTGAACAACGACGACAAGAGTTTGTTTGGAAGAAGTTTGTTTGGAATTTTCTGTAACATTCTGGAAAAACCCAAATGAGGTTTTTGGCCAACCCAATAAAATAAGGTTTGGTGACTGACACCTGGGTCTTCTGTGAGTCTGCTCTCCTGCTTTGTTTATTGCTTCTGTGCTGATTTGGATTAAATGCTGAGCATGATGTGTGAGCCGTGTGGACGCTCTGGGTTCAGGTCCTTTGCTGTTGGGGCTTCACTTTGGTGGGGAGGGTCTGGTTCAGAGCTGACTGGGAGCTCATCCTGCTTCACGGGGCTCTGGCCGTCCTGGCCAGCTCCTCTCGGGGGAACTCAGGACCCCACCTGATCGGGTGGCCTGCTTCTGTCTGGAGGCCGAGTTCTGTTTCTCCCTCCCTGGGCCTGCTGCCGCCGGCCCCCTGTCCTCTTGGCTTCTTGAGCTGAGTCTGTTAGGAGCTTATCGGGTGCTCTGAGAGA
The DNA here is from genome assembly GCF_029378745.1 of Bos indicus. NCBI lineage: Eukaryota > Metazoa > Chordata > Mammalia > Artiodactyla > Bovidae > Bos > Bos indicus. The sequence goes on along the minus strand of NC_091767.1, from coordinate 112,662,527 downwards.
GACCTTGTGGGGACCAGGCTTCCCTCTCTGGGATCTCCCTCCTCCTCTGGCCGTCTTGCCATCCTTACCTCCAGCTTCTCCAGCTGGTGAGGTTGCTGGCTGTCCTTTGGTGCTTCTGCCCAGGCTTCTCGTGGCCCCGGGAGGCCGTGTGGTTCTACTCTCTTGATGCCGAGCACCCACTTTCCCCCCCATTGCGATGATCACAGTGTCCTCAGATACTGCTGGTAGCCCCTCCTGTGAGTCTAAAGCATGATCCCCACAGTGGGGTCCAGGGACCCTCGGTCCTGAGGTCAAAATGTATGAGTGAGGGAGGGATCCATTCAAAGGGTCAGACTAACCAGTGAACATGGGCAGAGTAGGAGAAGCTTGCTGATGTGGTTTCATAATCCACGTTGCAGGTAACCTGTGAGAAACCACCGCTGAATGAGTTTTGGTGTTAGATCAAAGAATATCCACAGTCATACAATGGGTGTAAAAAGCCTTCTTTTAAACTATGTACTTGTATGAGGCTGAGTTTGCGTATTTCAGCCAATCAGATGCTGACGCACACAGGATACCCACCTGTCTTGAATATGTGGATATTAAAGAAATTTGCAGAAATGTGAAACAGTGCCACTCTCCTCCTCCCTGTGTCTCAGTGTGGAAAATATAGCTGTTTTTCATTTACAAAAATGTTATAATAACAAGTAATGAATTTTTATTATTTTAAGCAAACAGTTTATAACAGTTTTACTTTTAATAACTTTGGTAAATATTTTAAGAGTTAAAACGTTCTGCAGCCAAGAAGTTTAAGATCTCTCTTCCGACCTCAAGCCTAGGCGCAGGGTCAGCAAGTGCTCTGGGGGTGGGAGCAGGCTGCCGGCTGCCTCTGGCAGGTCAGCCTCTCAAGTAGCCAGGCTTGTCTACAGCGGCAGAGAGTCCCCAGGTTTGCACGCTTGGCTCTGCGCACGCACTTGGGATTTTTCAGCCTGGCCATCATGGGAGCGTGTTAATGATTGTGCAGAAGTGTTCAGTTTTGATGGGCGTTTTCTAGTTTTTTCCTAGCAATAGGGTTGTTTTGTCACAGCTATTTGATTTATAGCTGCAAGCGAAAATCCTTTACCATGCATTCTTTAATTGTCAATTCTTTGACAGTTATTTTAACATCTTAACATCATGTAGCTACATGTAGCTGTCAGTTACTAAATTTTAGGATCTGCAGTCACAGTCTTTGCAAAATTAAAAACAATGTTTAATCCCAGGACATTTTCAGACAGCTAACTTGGGGAAATAACTTGTAATATTTGTTCTAAAACATTTTGAAATAATCTAGTACCTTGGGAATGTGAACAAAATTTGATTCCAGTATTTTATTAATATAGTATACTGAAAACTAATGCAAATGCATACTGAGAGCCAAAATTTATTATTTTTAACAGAAAATGAGTATATTTATTGTTCTGTTGCAACACCGACTATAGTCGAGTATCACTTCTCTTAACCAGATTATCAGAATCTTCCTTGTGGTTATCACTGTACCACTGTATTTCAGAGGACTTTCTTTAGTGATGAAGATGATTATTGAAATAACATTCCTAGAAATTATTTCCACCTTTGATTTGGGGCATGTTTTCCTCCCTCCCTCCCTCCCTGCCGTTTTTTTAGTTGGCATATAGCTAACTTACAGTGCTGTGTTAGTTTCAGGAGTACAGCAGAGTGATTCTATTATATATATTCTTTTTCAGATTCTTTCCCTTATAGGTTATCAAAATTGAATATAGTTGCTCCTTTTTATTGTCATTATAACAGTAAAAAATCAGAAAATAATTTTTCGTTTATATTTTAGCAGGCTTGTGTTTACAAATGTCAAAAAATGCCAAGTTTAGGTTAGAATTAGTAAAAATATAGAGCGGCACTCTCTTCTGTGTCATGTCCAAATTATACACATTCAGTAAGGAGAAGGAAGATCCAGGGAGTGTCACTCATGCGTTTCTGTCTTAGATCCCTGAGCCCCACTTACATGTCAGCTTCCTCTCCCCTCTGCTCTGCTTTATTTTTCCATGAGACAGTCACTCCTGGGAGCTGCGCACCCTGCATGGGGGAAGCCCCACAAGGCCAGTGTCTGCCCTGCAGTGGGCACCCGTCACTGGGGCTCAGAATGAGTGCCTGGAGAGTGAAGAACAGGACTCAGATATGGAATGTATAAAAAGTTAGCTGTATTTCACTTTGTTTCTAAGAAGTCTAAGATGAAGTATAAGCTTTGCATGCACATACTATAAAATACTATCTTATGATTACCCCAGGAAACTTTATAAAACTTCTTTGTAATACAATTTTAGGAAATTATTAATAGGTTAACTCTGTTTTAACTTTAAAGTGCCCTAAATGATTTAACTTAATTAGTAGCAGATTCCAGTATAGCTTTTTTTATTTTTAAGTTGTTTTGCGTCCTCTAGGCTTGATTGGTCTGAATGTAAACAGTTTTGATTTCTCATTTGCTTTTAGGTTACCAAAGAAGACTTTGTCACTTTTGATTATATACTATGTATGGATGAGAGCAATCTGAGGTAATCACATTTTTAAGGGTATTTCTCTTCAACTCATTTCAGTAATAGGCCAGGCAGTTTGTTGTCCAAATGATTTTTTATTACCTTAAACTTTTAATAAATAGTGGTGGTCATAGTATGCAGAATATTTAGAAGAGTGAGAAATCCAGAGTCATTTAGAATTGAGCCTCACAGGTGTGTTTGCATTGAGGCACACCTTCTGACAAGGAAAGGTCTGGTGTGTAAGGTGACTCTGTTTTGCAGAAGAGAGCCTTTGTTATTGCTGTGATGACTCGCGGGGTGCTTTACTGTGTCTCATCTAACTCCCCTTTAGTGCTGCCCCACCCCCACCCCGAAGGAAAGGCTGGCCAAAAAAGTCTTCTTACTCCATTTAAATTGTTGATTCCCTTAATCAGTTTAAAAACAAAAGCTGTCAGATTAAGGTATTAGACAAAAGTGGCTCTGCGCACCAGAGCACTAGCCCAGAAGTCTGCACGCTGGCCCCATCTCGTCACTGGGAACTGGAGGCACAGAGGGGTTCGTCACGTGCCCGGGTTCACAGTTCCGGGGTGGACGTGGTGGGCTTCAGGCCTCGGCTCTGCATGGCCTGAGTCACACCCCCACCTCACGTGGGTTTGACCCTCGCGACCTAAATCTGGGTGACAAGGAACCTGGTGGCATTTCTTCAGCGGTGTGTGCCTAGCACTGGTCACCTGGGCCTCTCGTGAAGTCTAGGGTGGGCCACGTGTGTGGAAATTAAACCCAACAAACAATATGATATGACGTGCCGAGGGTGCAAAGATGAGTGAATATGGTGCATCTGGCAGTTCAGAGGACTGTGTGGCCCTGTGCCCGCTGCGAGACAGGCGCCGAGCTGCTTGTCACAGTCTGCCCGCACCAAGGGGACAGAGACCAGCCCTCCCCGTGAGCACCGGACCACCCTGACTGCTTCCCTGCTAACCCGTAAATGTGCATGCATTTAATTAAGAGAAACTTTCCTTGAGTCGCTGTTGTGGGGTGGTCAGGCACAGATGCACCAAGCTTACTAGGTTTTCGTTAAGTTCATTAAAATGCGTAAATTTTCTATTTTTGTTTTTCACTTGTTTGGCCTCATTTTTCTCGCTGAATAGCTTATCAGTATTATCTCTAGCAGTATCTTGCTAGAGAACTCTGTGTGCATATTTATTAGAGAAGTTTCAGAGGTGGTTGGCATTTGGTGGTGCAGCCCTTGCCACCCCAGTCCTCCCCACCCTTCTTGTTTCAGCCTCCTGGCTTCTCGGGGAGGCTCTGCTCTGAGGGCTGCAGGTTTCCTGTGAGACGCTGGCCTCCCCTGTGGAGGTTGCTAATCAGGCCCCACAAAGCTCAGTGAGAAGGCTGAGCTGGAAGCAGACGGAGTGGCTGTAGGGTCCGCTCAGGACACCCCCCCAGGGAGCCTGCCACCCTCTGGGACCTGTCTTTGTGGCTTTTTGAGTTCCGTCCTGTCTTCTTGCTCAGTTGCTGACCCTGGGTCTTTCTGAACATGTGCTTCAGAGGAGAGGGCTAATTATTGTCCAACCTGAGGGAGCACATCCTGTGTAAACGTGCTGCCGTCGGAGCCCCCTTGCCTGGGAGGGAGAGCCCGCGGGGGCAGCCACACGGAGGCTGTGCCCAACTGCCGAGTGTTTGGTTTCCTTTTTAAATCAGGTCACTTTTGCTGGATTTTGATACGGATACTTCATAAAACCCTAGCAGATGTCCCAGTTTAACTGGAAGCCATAGATCAGAAAACTAAGTTCATGTTTCAATTTTACAGAGATTTGAATAGAAAAAGTAATCAAGTTAAAAACTGCAGAGCGAAAATCGAACTGCTCGGGAGCTATGATCCACAAAAACAACTTATCATTGAAGATCCCTATTATGTAAGTGTGGTCTCACTTCCATCCTGATGCTCACAGACAAGGGCGACGTACAGAGAGCCCGCGTGAGTGCCTGCCATCGGGGGTCAGAGGCAGGCTCCCTGAAGGCGAATTCCTGAGTGGTTTTGTTACTCTCCCTTCTCCCTGTCCTTCCAGGGCAACGACGCCGACTTTGAGACCGTCTACCAGCAGTGCGTGCGGTGCTGCAGGGCCTTCCTGGAGAAGGTGCGCTGACCGGCCGTCCCGCTGTGGCCCAGGCTCGTCCCCCCAGGCCGTGTGTCCAGTGTCAACAGTGTCACCGTTCCGAGCCAAGGCCGCAGCCCTCTCTTCAGTTGACTCACTGTTTCCTACCTGAAAAAATAATTGTAGATGGAAATCAGTCTTTGTGTTTGGCGAAAGAGTAAATAAAAAATCTTTATGTGGGGTAAGAGTTCCTTAGACTAGCTAAACCTCCCACTATGCCCCAGTTACAAAAAGAGTGGAACCGTCGAAATAGTGGAGCAGCACAGTAGACCATCGTGAAGGGAAGTGAGACGCCCCCGGCCCCCCGCTGTGGACGGGCCCTGCCGCACCGCCTCTCCACTGGCCGGCGCCCAGCGGCGGTGAGCTGCCAGGCGCGCGCACTCAGGACAGGAAGGAGCGAGGGTCGTGGGACTCCTCCTCAGCACCTTCACTCCTTCTTAGTTTGTGTCTGTGTGGTTCGTTACATAAGGAAGTCACCTTATGTGTTCCCTTTGGAACCCCTTTGCCTCTGGAAATGTAGTTATGTCCCGGAGAAGGACGTGTGTGCTGGTTTGTATTATGGTCAGCTGGGGACTGTCTGCTTCTACATGCGTACAATTGCCTGAATGTCAATTACAGATCACCTTGTGTGGGAAAAGTATTAAGTTGGAAAAAGTCCTTTTATGTTGGAATGCTTAAATATCAATATATTAAGTATTGTTTTGTCAGTGCCTGGTTATAGGGAAATATACATAATTTGTGCACACTTTGAAATAACTAATCTAAAATTCATATGAATATATGTCAGAAAAAATTGTTCTCAAATAAACTGGGGAAATTACAAAAATACAACTGAGGTGCAAGTCTGGTGTCTGCCTGCTTTTTTACCGAGAGGTGAGGAAGAGTCAGAACGCCTGGGCTCCCCTGTCCCTGTGTTTGGGGTGTGGTGTGCCTGTCTGCTCAAGGTCGGGCAGAAGCCTGAGGAGCAGGCCTGCTGAGCAAGCATGTTGCTTCCGCTTGACTCATCTGTTCATGGGAGAAGCTGGTGGCCCTCAGCCATAGCTGCCTGGGACCGCAAGAGAGACTCTGCATGGAGGGCTCGATGAGGGACAGCGGTTCTCCGAGTCTTCACCCCTGTCCATAGCTGGTGACCTGAAGCCCTGGGAGGACTGAGTCTCAGGTCAGTCTGAGTGACGGTCACTCAGCAGCAGAGAGAGCGCAGAGGCATGGTATCCAGTCCTCAGTCTCGTGAGGGTCTCAGGTGGGGGCATTTAGTCCTTGGGCCTGAGGGGCGAATAAGGCTGTCGTCACCCCAGGCCGTCAGGGGTAGCAGAGGTGAAACGCTGGGGAGGTTTGGCCAGAAGACTGTGCTACGTGAGACTCATCCTGAAGACTTGAGAGTCAGGTGGACTGAGGGTTTGATAATGGTAGCTCTAAAAAGTAAAGAATCAAGGGGAAAAGTTTAACTGCAGCTAGAAAACAGGGAAGAAAAGTACTTCAGAAGCTATACCCCAGAGTCTTGACCATTTAGTAACTGCTTAATAATCTCAGGGCCAGAGAATTTTTTACTGTTCTGTTCTTTCATGTTCATAGTTTACTTTCCCTTAATGTTTATGTCTTCCATGCGGATTATCACACAAATCCTAGGATTCTAGTTGACTTTGTCCCTAGGCTATATCCGGGGCGTCCCTGGTGGCTCAGCGGTACAGAACCCACCTGCAATGCCAGAGCCTCAGGAGCCACAAATTAGATCCCTGGGGCAGGAAGATCCCCTGGAGGAGGGCATGGCAACCCACTCCAGTATTCTTGCCTGGAGAAGCCCGTGGCAGAGGAGCCTGGCGGGCTACAGTCCGTGCGGTTGCAAAGAGACAGGACTGAAGCAACAGCACACTACATGTTAAGCTGTATTCAGACCAGGGATCCTCTGCACAGAAAATGTCACTGCTGAATTCACTTGTTTTTAAAAAAATTAGATCCAGTCAGATTTGTTCAAAATATATCTACCTATAAAATCTGGAGCTTCTTGGAAGTTTTAAGGTCCCTCTTGGTTTCATGTTTCCATTACAAAGTCACATAGGAAATAGAGGCACCCTCATTTGAACTATTCACTACTAAAGCACGTGTCTTATGGAGTATGTCACCAATATAATACCACTCTCTAGAAAATGCTGATTGTCCCTTACAAGAATGTGTAGCTTTCTCGTTTTATTTATGCCTTTTATATTCTGTGACTTCTGCCAGTATTTCAGTGTCATAAAGATTTGTAAATCACAAATTCCCCAGATAAACTTGTTCAGAAGTAAAGAGTCACTCTGAAGCCTTCACTGTACCAAACTCTTCATTTATTACTGGTGTTTTATTTACAGTATTTACATATTGCACAGGATCTGGACACCACTTTACACTTATTTTACAAAAGGACAAATGAAATCAGCCTGAGCATGTACACAGATGTCTCCACACTGAAGTTCTTTTTTTTTTTTCATGCAGTTCCAAATAATATTCTGGGAATTTAATTGTAAAAATAATAAAATACTAATACCATATGCTATATGAAAATATATTTTTAGATTCTGCTGACTCTGCTTATGTTTCTAAAGAAATATCTGTGATGTCACCTAATCAGGAAAAAGATCTCTCTCTGCCATTTCACAGGATGACACATCAAAGGCAGTCCTGTTGTCTAAAATACTGAGTGGCAAGCATTACTGTCAGGCACACAAATTTACTGAATATGTGTCCACACATGGTGTCAACCACATACGAAACTCAAGGTAAAGGAATTATGGAAGTCTGTCTGCAAAAATAAATCTCTGTTCACGGGGTGTGTTCAGAAGGCAGTGGGTTCTGTCCTGTTGGTCTCCAAGGCACTTCTCATGGGTCCTGGGCTGCTGCACAGCTCTGCTCACTGCAAAACAGACAGGCTTGGTTTTCTAGAATGACTCACACTGGAAGACCTATATGTTAAATTACGTGTAACATAATCAACCTGCGATGCAGGAGACCCAGGTTCAATTCCTGGGTCAGGAAGATCCCCTGGAGAAGGAAATGACAACCCACTGCAGAATTCTTGCCTGGGAAATCCTGTGGACAGAGGAGCCTGGCGGGCTACCGCCCATGGGGTCGCAAAGAGTCGGACACGACTGAGTGACTGACACTGATGTGTGTCCAGACCTGAGGAGTTTTCAGTCTGCATGTGTCTCCCTGTGTTCCTGTGCGTCTTTTACTGTGAGAAATAACTCAGTTCTGCTGTCACCATGGGCCTGCTGTGCTGAAGGAGTGAAATCGTCTCAGATGAAGAGAATGCCTGCTGGGCTGAAGACTAGAGCTCGGTGTTGCCGCGTCTGCTGTGAGTTCTCGGCAGTGCAGTCTGACTGACTGCGGTGATCCTGGGCTGCATTTTGTAGAATGAGGTGGATGCTTGCTACTTGTTTCCTCTGAAAATATTCCAGGTCTGAGGCTGTGAAATTACCTGAGGGGAAGCCCAGGACAAGGAGAGTGTGTGGGGAGGCTGTCTTGCCATGTGGGAGAGGGGCTGGAAAGCTAGACTCCTCTGGCTGGAGGAGATCAGGTCATGAGGTGCAGAAAGAAGGAGAGGGCTCTGCTCTGAGATCACGGAGTGGAGGGGTTCCACGCTCAGGATCCCCTGAAGCCTGACTTCCTTCAGACCAGCCTTTAAGAGGCTGAGGTCATGGTCTGGCGTGGGAAGAAGCATCTCCCTCTGCAGGTGCGTCCTGATGTCTTCGTGGGTTAGGACCACAGAAGAGACGCTTGGGCACAGCTTATGGCTCGTGAGCAAAGTCGGATGTTGATGCAGGATGTGGGCTCTACCCTCCAGGGGGTCAGGGAGACCCTTGACTCTGCACTGTCACCAACCAGTTAAGCGTTTGCAATTGTGGCTTAAAGCTTCTGGAATTGGAAGAAATTAATCTTTTAAAGCAGTATAAAGCTACTTTAGCATAAGAATCTAT